>NC_057810.1:14752087-15039586 GCF_018294505.1 Triticum aestivum
AAAAAAAACAAAAACCCCAGCCACTGGAATGCTGACGCGTGGATGCCTTTTGGTCCCGGTTGGTGCCACCAACCGGGATCAAAGGCCCCCCTTACTGGGCCCGGCGCACAGGCCCCGTGTAGGCACATTGGTCCCGGTTCGTGTTTGAATCGGGACTAATGGGTGGAGGTATTAGTAACGACCCATTAGTCCCGGTTCATGAACCGGGACTAAAGGCCCTTACGAACCGGGACTATTAGGTGTTTTTCTACTAGTGATATGTTGGGAGGAAGGAGATTCAAAGCACGACAGCCGAGGGAACTAGTTTTTTTCTACGGACAAGTGAACTAGTTTACATACATTAGCAAATAGCCACTAAAAAGCAATCAGGTTAATGGGTTCTTAAAAGAAATATTTCGGACAAAACAGATAATTACGACACATAGGCTAATGCATGAAACACTCAGATGATAAAGGTTCTTATAAACAGATAAAGTACAACATCTAGACATTCCTGGCACGCTTGATCATGATGTTGCGGTTGTCCGTGTACTCGTCGGTTATGGGAAGCAGACACGCCATCATGTCCAAGATCTGCATGTACATGTCGTAGCATGTGTATGCGTCCTTGGACGCATAGGTTATGTAGGCTAGATTCAGAGGTACCTCCCACGTGTTTAGGTCGTCTTCTTTCATGTTGGCGTATCAGGGGTCGATGATGGTCTCAGCGAGGTTAACCACGGAGTCCTTCTCCTGCCCGTTGCTAATAATCTTGTATTGCTTCTGGATGTTGACAAGCTTGTTGCACCAGATGGACGAATCGTCGCGTTCTTCCTTCTCTCCACCGTAGCGAAGGTGTAGTCGGCGCTGCCGATGAAACGGGCGAATGCTCCAGAACCTAGTGCAGCCATAGGACTGAGGCGAGGCAGAGCTTCACCGAGTCCGTATCATTGGTGTACATCACATTCAACTTGGTGCAGCCATAGGACTAAACGGCGAACTAACTCCTTGCTGAAGTCCATATCTAGCAGGCTCACCCCTCGGATCGCCATTGGAGTCTGTTCGAGTGAACGAGTGTGTAGGCGGTGACAGCAGTTCATTTTTTAGCTCTTGGGGAACTGGATTAAACACTAAGCTGAGTGTGTACAGGCAACAATAGTTACTACCCCTCCCTCGTCCGTTGCATGCCCGGCAGAAGATGCACCCTCGGCGCATTCAAACGCCTCCATTAAGAAACCTACTCCGGCCACATGTCGGTTCACGAGCGGGTCTGTATTGGTACTGTAATAACATGAGTTAGTGGTCACTTTACTTAAATTTAATTAGCTTTAATAGAAATTTATACTTAAAACAAGAAATGCATTGGCTCGTTCTATCAGTGCCACGGGATCAACATGCACAACAATTAGAATTATTATTCTCAGGACGCACACGATCAGCACATTTGTCGCACTTTCACAAAGATAATACTGTCAAGTTTGAATTGTTTGTTATGGTTGCTGTCCTCTGCATCATCATGCTGTGTTTCCCAGCTTGCAAGATTCAGAACCAACAAATAAGATCCAAATAATAAGTACAACAAAGATGCCTACACATCTCATTGATTCCCATCTTGCAAGATTCAGAACCAACAAATAAGATCCAAATAATAAGTACAACAAAGATGCCTACACATCTCATTGATCACCAGCTTGCAAGATTCAGAACCAACAAATAAGATTCAAATAATAAGTACAACAAAGATGCCTACACATCTCACTGATTCCCAACTTGCAAGATTCAGAACCAACCCATTAGAGCCTTTCCATAAAGTGAATATCGGGATTAAATCCATCTTGGCCAGCCATGTCATACAATCGAAGAACTTGGCGAATGCTCTTGACCGTCACAACATCTGTAGTAGAGTATTCATGTTTGCACAACATGTTTGCATAGCACAAACAAGGAGACAGGAGAGCATGATTTCGCTTTAGTTGAACCATTTTGTGTAGTTCCACCAAAATTGAGAGATGTTGCTCTTGACCGTCACAACATCTGTAGTAGAGTATTCCTGTTTGCACAGCATGTTTGCATAGCACAAACAAGGAGACATGAGAGCATGATTTCACTTTAGTTTAACCATTTTGTGCAGTTCCACCAAAATTGAGAGATGTTTCCCACGTCACATTTTAGTTCAACTGCACAAGACATTCATTCCAAAAAGAAGTGTTTTGTGCAGTTCACCAAAAGGTCACAATAGCAACAAGGTGAAATGGATATCCCTATCTGCTGAAAATGATAGAAATTAAACAGTTGCTGGTCAATAAGAATATACGAAACATATACAAAATGAAAAGAAGCATCTTAATTATGTTCATGGCAATCACGCAAGGACAATAGAAATTTTAAAACGTCAGCAATGCTTCGTGTTACTAGAAGCATTATGATCAACAATGAGATTCCTCAGATATGGGATTACTTTAATGGTGGCATTGCTTGTTTACCAGACACAGTAAATCAACAGCAGCTAAAGAGTTGGTTTAAGGGCATGGGACCATGGGGACACCAGGACACTCAGCAGCGTAAAGGAGCAACTTACTTATCATACAGGGGAAAACAGCAGGAGTGCCATTTGTAGCACAGTTTAATTGCATCTTATCACTAAAGGTATTGGATTAACAATAACACTGGTTAGACATGTCCCTAAGGTAACAGTGTGATCGCTTCATTTTACATGCGCCCTTACAGCAAAAGGTTGGTTTACCCGCAAAAAACAGCAAAAGGTTGGTATATGGACATGCGATAGTGGACGCATCAGCACAATGTACCTACAAGGAGGCATAAAGTGGTGATGCCGAGCTTGTTCACGCTATGTGAGGGCAAACCTAATCCTGGAGACCTTTTACTATGTGAGGGCAGCAAATCTAATCCTGGAGGCCTTTTACTATGTGAGGGCAGCAAATCTAATCCTGAGACCTTTTACTATGTGAGGGCAGAAAATCTAATCCAGAGACCTTTTACTATGTGAGGGCAGAAAATCTAATCCTGAGACCTTTTACTATGTGAAGGCAGCAAATCTAATCCTGGAGACCTTTTACTATGTGGTGGCAGAAAATCTAATCCTCGACATACTCTATTGACTTGTCCACCAGCCGCCACTTTCTTTCCTTTTTTCAACCAATAATAGATTTGTTCCTTATCCAGTTTGTACTGCGTTTTCCCATTATTTCCCTTTTCAACCAAGTGACCGGTTGGGTATCCGTTCTCTACTACTTTCACCATATTATTTCCTCTTTGAATCAAGTCCTAGATTCATGCTACAACTTTCCCCCCTTTCTTCGTTGTTTGAACAAAGCCCTAGATTCGAATGCATGAAGTAGCTTTACCTCCAATAATACTAAAAATTTAGGGGGTTTGGAAGAGCTGATGGGAGTAGAAAAAGATGCACATGCAGACACGAGGGGAGCTGGGGCAGTAGAGCAAGGCCGCTTTCAAAGAACTTATACCTGAGGGTCGCCGGGATGTCGGCGGCGGCAGGTCGGATCTGCGGATAATACGGCACGGGCAGAGGATCGGGCCCCTCCGGCAGCTGTGGGTTTCCTCCCTCGGCGGTGATGACCGCGTGAATGATGCACTTTTAGTCCTCGACACACACCGGCCGAAGGGATCCGGCCGGATCTGTGACCAGCGGTGAGCAAAGAGAAAATGTCGCTACCGCTGTCTTGTTTATATCTGGAGAGGATGAGAGAATGAAGAGAGCAACCCTAGTAAAGCAAGCGCTCAGGCCCCTGCGTCTATATATAGTGGAGTGATTATCTTTTTTCTCTCAATAACAAGCGTTTCAATTTGTGTACGTGGCATTAAAGAAAAGAAACTCTCTATTTAAGGTGGCTACTCTACGACTCCTACTTACTACTACTACAGTACTACCTCCATCCTGGTTTATAGGTCCCTTCTATAGTTTGTGCCAAATTTTGACTAAAGATTTAACTAACAAAATGTTAATGCATGTCAAGA
Organism: Triticum aestivum; assembly: GCF_018294505.1. NCBI lineage: Eukaryota > Viridiplantae > Streptophyta > Magnoliopsida > Poales > Poaceae > Triticum > Triticum aestivum. Next base: position 14,756,063 of record NC_057810.1, read on the forward strand.
AAAATTATCTCATTGGATTCGTATTTTAACATAGTTTTGAAAAATATAATGTTTGGTGACATGCGTGAACATTTTCTTAGTTTAATCTATGGTCAAAATTTGGCACGAAATACAATGGGGACCAATAAACCCGGACAGAGGTAGTGTTGTTCACTTGTGCTCCCCGCCCCTCCATTCATTGAACAACCCCACGGGTGAATAAACATACAGTAAGTAATGTATTTATATAGAACGAACAAGCTCGAACTATTTTCACGTAGTTAAAAGTTGAGGGCGGGGCTTTTCCCGGGAAGTACGCGCGGCAGTTTTCGGGTAGGCGGTTTGACAGAGAGGCGAGTAGGGTGAGCGAGTGGGGCTGTGTCATTTGACGGCGCGTTACTGCTGGAAAGACTTGTGATATGACCGCTCACTACAGTCATGAATTACAGGCGCTCCGACCGGGTGCGTGACACGTTGGAGTAGTAAGAAGGAGCAAAGAATGATGCGGTATATACTAGTACTATACTACTCCCTCCATTCCTAAATATAAGTCTTTGGAGAGATTTCACTATGGACCACATACGGAGAAAAATGAGTGAATCTACACATAAAATGCATCTATATACATCTGTATGTGGTCCATAGTGAAATATCTACGAAGACTTATATTTAGGAACGGAGGGAGTACTACTCAGGTCGGAGGAGTGCGAACCACGGCAGCCTAGTGAACCAGCCGTGCGAACCACGGTAGCCCAGTGAACCAGCAGTAGAAAACAATAATGTGGTGATATGGCCATAAAAACAATGTGCTACGGTCGACACTGTAGCATGTACAGTTACACTCCTCTTTGATTGGATCCCTGAGTTAGCGCTAGTTTGGGTATAAATAGCCTCAAATTATTGAAACAAGAGGGGTTAGTTTGAGCTAGTTTGCTCTAACCCAGCTAAAAAAACTAGCCCGGTGGAGAGGTTCTAATTGGGTTAGTTATCCTGGGCCCACTAAAAGAGAAATAAAAAAATCTCACCTGCCCGCACCAGATCGCTCCCAAAAAAAATCTCACCTGCCCGTTCCAGATCGCTCCCCCCTCTCGCACGACTCCTCTCTGTTCCCTATAGGGCCGCCCGCCCAACCGCCGCTCGCCCTCTCTCTCCTCCGGCCGCCCTCTCCTTCCGGCCTCTGCCACCCTACTCCGGCCGCCCTCTCCCTCCGACCTTCAAAGCTCGCCCCGCTCCCCCTTCACCAGTCGTCTTTCTCCCTCCATCGTGCGCGGCGGCGGCGCATCTACCAGGGAGGTTGCGAGAGGGGTGAGTTTGTTCGTTCCTTCTCTATCTCATGGCCATATCATTGATCTTGCTTGCTGTAGCTCTAATTTTGATTTGGAAAAGTAGATCCTGATAAAACTTGCTATAGATTTGTGGTGCACACATGGAATTGTTTGATGCTGCTTGAGGAGGTAATAAATCTTTCTAGAGGCCCAAAGATTCAGGTCAACTTTCTAGGTATTTCAATTTCAGGCTTGCATTATTTGTAGAGGCCCAAAGATTCAGTTCACCTTTCTTTGTATTTCAATTTCAGGCTTTCATTGTTTCTAGAGGCCCAAAGATTCAGTTCACCTTTGTAGGTGTTTGAGTTTCGGGCTTGCATTATTTCTAGAGGCCCAAAGATTCAGTTCACCTTTCTAGGTATTTCATTTTCAGGCTTGCATTATTTCTAGAGGCCCAAAGATTCAGTTCACCTTTCTAGGTATTTCAGTTTCAGGCTTGCATTATTTCTAGAGTCCCAAAGATTCAGTTCACCTTTCTAGGTGTTTAAGTTTCAGGCTTGCATTATTTCTAGAGGCCCAAAGATTCACTTCACCTTTCTAGATATTTCAGTTTCAGGGTTGAATTATTTCTAGAGGCCCAAAGATTCAGTTCACCTTTCTAGGTATTTTAGTTACAGGCTTGCATTATTTATAGAGGCCCAAAGATTAAGTTCCCAGTCGGCGGCAAGCGGCCCTGCTACCCATGCCGGTGTCGACCTCAACTCGCAAGGGCCGGCGTCGGAGGGTGAGGGAGTCCTGGATTAGGGGGTGTCCGGATAGCCGAACTATCACCGTTGGCCGGACTCCTAGACTATGAAGATACAAGATTGAAGACTTCGTCCCGTGTCCGGATGGGACTTTGCTTAGCGTGGAAAGCAAGCTTGGCGATACGGATATGTAGATCTCCTACCATTGTAACCGACTCTGTGTAACCCTAACCCTCTCCGGTGTCTATATAAACCGGAGGGTTTTAGTCCATAGGACGAACAACAATCATACCATAGGCTAGCTTCTAGGGTTTAGCCTCTTTGATCTCGTGGTAGATCTACTCTTGTACTACCCATATCATCAATATTAATCAAGCAGGATTAGGGTTTTACCTCCATCGAGAGGGCCCGAACCTGGGTAAAAACGTCGTGTCGCTTCTCTCCTATTACCATCTGCCTAGACGCACAGTTCGGGAACCCCTACCCGAGATCCGCCGGTTTTGACACCGACATTGGTGCTTTCATTGAGAGTTCCTCTGTGTCGTCACCTTTAGGCCCGATGGCTCCTTCGATCATCAACAACGACGTGGTCCAGGGTGAGACTTTTCTCCCCGGACAGATCTTCGTATTCGGCGGCTTCGCACTACGGGCCAATTCACTTGGCCATCTGGAGCAGATCGAAAGCTACGCCCCTGGCCATCAGGTCAGATTTGGGAGTTTGAACTACACGGCTGACATCCGCGGAGACTTGATCTTCGACGGATTCAAGCCACAGCCAAGCGCGCCGCACTGTCTCGATGGGTATGATCAAGCTCTGCCGCTGAATAGTGCCCTGGAGGCTGCACCAGCGTCCGCTCTGACCCTTAGCTCTGAGCCGACTTCGCTGATCGAGGACGAGTGGCTGGACACTGCCTCGGGGGGTACGATCTCTATGGTGATTGAGCCGAACACCATCCCTGTCCTTTGCAAAGCCCGTGACTCCGAGGTGCCGGACTCCTCTCCGGACTCCGAACCTCCCGCACCCCTGCCAATCAAATCCGATTGGGCGCCGGTTATGGAGTTCACTGTCGCGGACATCTTTCTGCACTCGACATTTGGCGACATCCTGAATTTACTAAAGTCTCTCTATTTATCAGGAGAGCCCTGGCCGGGCTGTGGCCAGGATGGTTGGGATGCGGACGATGAAGAAATTCAACGCCCACCCACCACCCACTTTGTAGCCACTGTTGATGATTTAACCGACATGCTCGACTTCGACTCCGAAGACATCAACGGTATGGACGACGATGCAGGAGACATCTAAGAACCAGCGCCTATAGGGCACTGGAAGGCCACCTCGTCATACGACATATACATGGTGGACACCCCAAAAGATGGGAATGGCAATGGAACAGCGGAGGATGACCCCTCCAAGAAACAGCCCAAGCGCCGGCATCAGCGGCGCCGCTTTAAATCCCGCCACAGCAAAAACAGCGATTCCGGCACGGGAGATAATAACACCCCGGAGAGTGCCGAAGACAAACCCCTCTAGCGGGATTCAGCACAGGAGGAGGGAGAAGCCAGCCCTCATGATAGAGCGGCAGACAGACAGGTAGAGGACGATAATTATATGCCTCCCTTCGAAGATGAAGCAAGCCTCGACGACGACGAATTTGTCGTGCCCGAGGATCCCTTCGAACAAGAGCGTTTCAAACGCAGGCTTATGGCCACGGCAAGCAGCCTCAAGAAAAAGCAGCAACAGCTTAGAGCTGACCAAGACTTGCTAGCGGACAGATGGACCGAAGTCCTTGCAGCCGAAGAGTATAAACTCGATCCCCCCTCCAAGAGCTACCCAAAACGCAGGCTGATACCCCAATTAGAGGAGGAAGCACCCAAACCTACATCACCAGCACATGACGCGGCCGACCGTCCACCTCGTGGCCGCAACAGAGAGGCCTCTAGGCCCTCCAATAAAGCCGCACCCCGGCGTCGCTCGAAAAGTACAAAGCCGCGGGGAAATGCGCCGGACTTGCGAGACATATTGGAGGACAAGGCAAGGCAAATAAGATCGATCTACGGATCGCGTGGGTGCCCCACGACATGTGATGACAACCGTCACGCCGGATACAGCAATTCCGGCCAGGCCGAACACAGTAGACAAAGCTCATTTGAGCCGCGTCGTGATATAGCCCAATATACAGGCGCCGCAAACCCACTATGCTTCACAGACGAAGTAATGGATCATCAAATACCCGAGGGTTTCAAACCCGTAAACATTGAATCATACGATGGCACAACAGATCCTACGGTTTGGATCAAGGACTATCTCCTTCACATCCACATGGCCCGCGGTGATGATCTACACACCATCAAATACCTCCCACTCAAGCTTAAAGGACCAGCTCGACATTGGCTCAACAGCTTGCCAGCAGAGGCAATTGGTTGTTGGGAAGACCAGGGCACATATGTGCGACCACCAAACGCTGATGACCTAAGCCACATAATTCAGCAGCCAGATGAATCGGCCAGACAATTCTGGACACGGTTCTTAACCAAGAAAAATCAAATCGTTGACTGTCCGGATGTAGAGGCCCTTGCAGCCTTCAAACATAACATCCGCGACGAGTGGCTTTCCCTGCACCTAGGACAGGAAAAGCCGAAATCCATGGCAGCCCTCACATCACTCATGACCCGCTTCTGCGCGGGAGAGGACAGCTGGCTAGCTCGCAGTAACAACCTGACCAAAAACCCTGGTATTTCGGATACCAAGGACAGCAATGGCAGGTCGCGTCGCAACAAGCACAAACACTGCATTAACGGCGATAATACTGAAGATACGGAAGTCAATCCGGATTCAGAGGCTCTAAACCCGGTCGGCAGAAAAAGCCATTCAAAAGAAATACTCAGGGCCCGTCCAATTTGGACTGCATACTCGATCGCTTGTGCCAGATACAGGGCACCCCCGAAAAACTAGCCAACCACACCTACAGGGATTGTTGGGTATTCAAGCAGGCGGGCAAGTTAAGTGCCGAACACAACGAGAAGGGGCTGCATAGCAATGACGAGGAGGAGCCCCGGCCGCCGAACAATAGAGGACAGTAGGGCTTTCCCCCACAAGTGCGGACAGTGAACATGATATACGCAACCCACATACCCAAAAGGCAGCGGAAGCATGCACTAAGGGACGTATACGCGATGGAGCTAGTCGCCCCAAAGTTCAACCCGTGGTCCTCCTGCCCGATCACTTTTGACCGAAGGGACCACCCCACTAGCATCCGCCATGGCGGATTCGCCGCATTGGTTCTTGACCCAATCATTGACGGATTTCACCTCACTAGATTCCTGATGGACGGCGGCAACAGCCTGAACCTGCTTTACCAGGATACAGTGCGCAAAATGGGCATAGACCCCTCAAGGATTAAACCCACAAAAACGACCTTTAAAGGCGTCATACCAGGTGTAGAGGCCAATTGTACAGGCTCAATTACACTTGAAGTGGTCTTTGGATCCCCCGATGACTTCTGAAGCGAGGAATTAATCTTCGACATAGTCCCGTTCCGCAACGGCTATCACGCACTGCTCGGACGAACCGCATTTGCAAAGTTCAATGCGGTGCCGCACTATGCATACCTCAAGCTCAAGATGCCAGGCCCTCGAGGAGTAATCACGGTCAATGGAAACACTGAACGCTCTCTCCGGACGGAGGAGCACACGGCGGCCCTCGCGGCGGAAGTACAAAGCAGCCTATTAAGGCAATTCTCGAGTCCGACTACTAAACGTCCGGACACCGTCAAGCGCGCCCGGAGTAACCTACAACAAGACCGCCTAGCACATTCCGAGCACGCGTAGCAATGCGGCCCCAATCCCAGCCCTCGCGAAATCACGAGACCAGTACCACGCGTACATAACTATGCTCTGGAGATACCATGGGCATAGGGGAAGGGGCACGACCATGGCATGCCCAGAATGCGGCTCAACCGCACAAGGGGCTCCCAATTGTGCCATTCTTTTTTTCTTCTTATTCGCAGGACTCTGTTTTCCAGAAGCCATGTCCGGCAGTAGAAACGCCGAACTCACGATGCAACAGCCAGGGAAGCAGAAAAACTACGTCGAATGTCCAAGTGGTCTCTATTACGAGCAGTATACCTGTTTTAAATACCATCCCATAGCTGACTCCTGGAGGGGGACATGTTAAATAGTCCCATCCCTTGCTTATCGCACTATTTGTATCATTCTGCTTTCATTGCAGTATCTTTTGAATAAACAATACATAGCTTCTGCTTATTATTGCATTCCTTTTTTTTCTATAAATGTTCATCTATGACATGTTGCACCCATACAACTTGGTACGGTCAAATACACCAGGGGCTTAAGTACCCCAAAACATGGTGTGATAAGTCCGAACACTTACACAAGTGCGGCACACCGAACTTATAACATTATATGAATCGGCTCCGAATCATGTCTTGGGTCAATAGTTGGGTTTGCCCGGCTCCCATGTTTTGGTACCTTACGTTCCGTTATATCGGCTAAGGTAGCGCTCGGAGAACCACTGCGATTGTGCCCCGGTTGAGCTGGGTTGAGCACCTCAGTGGAGATAGCTAAAACTGACCGTCATGATAGGGCGAGAGCCGGTCGCTGTTCGAGAGGTTTTTCGGGTCCCTAAAGACTCATGCCGCTTAGAGCGAGGAGTCGGCATTGTCCGGCCAAGGCGTGGATAGTACCCCGAACTCGGTCTTCCGAATACTAGGGGCTTCGCCGAAATTTAAAATTATAGAATTCTATGTCTAAGTAAGAGTGTTCAAGCATTATAGTCCGGTTGCCTCGTTCGTCGTGTTGAACGCCTCCCTCGAAGGACCCAAGAATGGGAACAAGAGCGCTCCAGTTTATCCTAAACACCCCAGCACTCGTGCCATGGGGGCTGAAGCCAACGACTCGGCATCTCTCGAATTTGATAAACGGCTGCACAGAAGGTAATATTTTAAATTAACAAGCATTGCTTAGCGCATATGAACAAAGTTTTCATCATACAGGATAACAAATGCGAGTCTACTCAAAAATTACATCTTTGGAGCATTCACCCGCTATAATGCGGGCACCCTTTAGGATGCCCTTATAGTACATCTCGGGCTTGCGATACTCCTTGCCCGGTGGTGGCGCGTCCATCACAAGCTTCTCAGCGTCCATCTTGCCCCAGTGCACTTTAGCACGGGCAAGGGCCGACGGGCACCTTCAATGCAGGCGCAGTGCTTGATGACTTCAATCCATGGACAGGCATCCACCAGCCGCCGCACCAGACCGAAGTAGCTCCCAGGCATGGCTTCCTTAGGCCACAGCCGAACTATGACGCCCTTCATGGCCTGTTCGGCCACCTTGTGGAGCTCGACCAGCTGCTTCAGCTGGTCGCTCAGGGGCACCAGATGTCCGGCCTCAGCATATTGAGACCAGAACACCTTTTCCGTCGAGCTCCCCTCCTCGGCTCGGTAGAACGCGGCAGCATCAGACACACTACAGGGCAGATCGGCGAACACTCCTGGAGAGCTCCGGATTCGGGTAAGTAACAGATAATTCACTTTTATATGCTTGCTTTGCATAAAGAATGCCTTATCCGCCGCTATCTTCTTTATCGCCTCGATCTCCTGGAGGGCCTTCTGGGATTCGGCTTTAGCGGCTTTGGCACTCTCAAGAGCCAAGGCAAGCTCGGACTCTCGAGTCTTCGAGTCACGCTCCAAACTCTCATGTTTTTCCATGAGAGCCTGGAGCTCTTGCCGCACCTCCGCCACCCGCGCCTCCTTCTTCTCTCGCTCGGTGCGCTTCAAGGCCGCACTGTTTTCAGCCTGGGACACCGCTTCCTTCAGGGTCGCCACCTTGTTCGTGGCCCCTGCAATACCCACGTTATTCCTGTCATTTTTTGCAACCAAATCCTTTACATAAGGTATTACTTTAGTAAGGTATTAGTTACCTTCCTTGTCCTTGAGCTGCTTCTTGGCAAGGCCGAGCTCGTTCTCGGACCGCTCGAGGCTCTCCTTCAATGCATTGACCTCCGCAGTCAGTGCGGCAGAGGTCAGCAACGCAGCCTGCATTCCCATATTGACATATTTATGTTAGACTCCTGCGTATATCTTTTAAGATCCTCAGCTTGGCTTTTCTTTCCGGACACCAAACTGAGCATCAGGAGCTACTGTCTATGCGGTAATATTCTTACATATCTTGAAAACTTACCTCAAAGCCTGTTAGCAGGCTGGTACAGTCTTCTGTCAGCCCGCTCTTGGCGGACTGAACCTTCCGAATTACCGCACTCATAACAGTGCGGTGTTCCTCGTTGATGGAGGCGCCGTTAAGCACCTCCAGCAAATTGTCCGGCGCCTCCGGTTGGATGGAGGTCGCCGGCGTCGTAGGCTTGCCCTTCTTACGAAGGCGCCGCCTGCCGGACTCTGAAACCACTGAAGGTTCCGGAGCGGCGTCCGGCCCAGGGCCGGACTCAGACCCCTCTAGGGCTTTAGCCCCTTTGGGCCTGGAGTCCGGGAGGTCGCCTTGCGGCGCCTCCAGGACCACCTCCTCCGGGTTTAGTCCCTTTTGGGACTCCACCTCGGCGTCGTCCGTAGGGAGAGGGGAGGAGGCCATAGGAAGTGAAGCACTATTCACGTCCGACGAATCCAGGGAGCCGCTCGACGAATCGTCGAGCTGAGCCTTGGGAGGACTGCATGATTGAATTCGGCGTCAGAAGGTACCATACATTAGAGGAGCATCATGAGTTATTCTGGTATCCGGATACTTACGATTTTGTCGGGGGCTTGACCCTGGATGGCCATTCCTCCCCGCCATCTTTGGCATCAGAGGCGCAGTCCGGCAGAAGGGTCTTCCCCTTCTTGGACCCTCCGGCCTCCCCAGTTGAGGCGGCCTTCCTTTTCTTTCCTCCCCCCATTGGAGGGGGAGAGGCTTCTTCTTCCTCCTCCTCGTCTTCAGAGGCGGAGGGTGCTTCAGGGTTGTCAGGCAAATCCGACACCACCAGGCATCGGGAACTCTTTCGTGTCCCCATGGCCTTCTTCTCCGGCACCACGTGAGGTGTCAGAGCCAGCAGCTTTGTTAAACGAGCGTCCGCTGGGTCTTCGGGCAAAGGAGCCGGACAGTTGATCTGTCCGGCCTTCTTCTGCTAGTCCTGTTAAAGGAATGGGAGTTTAGATCCCACATAGAGTCAAACTATGAAAAAGTGTCCTGTAAAGGGTAAAATAGCTTACCTCGTCGGCTTGACGCTGCGAGCTGAATCTGCGATCTTCGGTAGCGGATGCGGGAGCCTCGGCGCCCTTGAACAGCACCTTCCAGGCATCTTCGTACGTAGTGTCGAAGAGCCTGCTCAAGGTTTGGTGCTGTGCCGGATCAAACTCCCACAATTTGAAGGCCCTTTGTTGGCACGAGAGGATCCGGCGTATGAGCATGTCCTGGACTACGTTGACAAGCTTGAGATTCTTGTTGACCAGCTTTTGGACGCAGGCTTGAAGTCCGGTCAGCTCTTCTGAATCTCCCCACGTTAGGCTCGTCTCTTTCCACGAGGTGAGTCGTGTGGGGAAACCAGATCGGAATTCGGGGGCCACCGCCCATTTGGGGTCGCGCGGCTCGGTGATATTTAACCACCCTAATTGCCACCCTTTGATGGTCTCTACGAAGGCACCCTCGAGCCATGTAACGTTGGCAATCTTGCCCACCATGGCGCCTCCGCACTCCGCTTGGCGGCCGCCCACGACCTTCGGCTTGATGCCGAAGATCTTCAGCCATAGGCCAAAGTGAGGCTGGATGCGGAGGAAGGCCTCACACACGACGATAAACGCCGAGATGTTGAGAATGAAGTTTGGGGCCAGATCGTGGAAGTCCAGGCCGTAGTAGAACATGAGCCCCCGGACGAACGGGTGAAGAGGAAAGCCCAGTCCGCGGAGGAAATGGGGGAGAAACACAACCCTCTCATGGGGCCCAGGGGTGGGAATGAGTTGCCCCTCATCTGGAAGCCGGTGCGCTATGTCGTCAGAAAAGTATCCGGCCTTCCTCAACTTTTTGATTTGCCCCTCCGTTACAGGGGAGACCATCCACTTGCCTCCAGCTCCGGACATGGCTGGGGAAGATTGAGGCAAGATGTGCGGACTTGGGCGCTGGAGCTCGAGTGCGCGAAAATGGATAAGCAAAGGAGGAAGAAGGCATAGGTAAAAAGGTGGATCCTTATCCCCTTATATGGACGGACGAAGCTATGCGTCCCCACCAGTCTGATAAAACTCGCTTATCTCCCAAGCACCGTAATCAATGGCGCGGTTGGGTTACCCACGCCCGTATTGATGAGAATCCCGGAATAAGGGGACACGATCTCTGCTTTGACAAGACGTGCCAAGGAAACTGCCTCGCTAAACATGATGAGGTGGGACAGTAAAAATGATTCTAGTAAAGGCTTGGCCATGATGTGACGTCACGCCGCAAAATACGTCAGCAGATTGAATTTGTGTAAAGATTATTCTCTCTACGGTGGTATGTGGAACTTATTTTGTAGAGCCGGACACTATCCTTGTGTTCATAATCTTCTATGAAGTATTCGGAGGAGGAACCCGCCTTGCAATGCCAAAGACAATATGCGCGCCGGACTCGTCGTCATTGAAGCCTGGTTCAGGGGCTACTAAGGGAGTCCTGGATTAGGGGGTGTCCAGATAGCCGAACTATCACCGTTAGCCGGACTCCTAGACTATGAAGATACGAGATCGAAGACTTTGTCCCGTGTCCGGATGGGACTTTCCTTGGCGTGGAAGGCAAGCTTGGCGATACAGATATGTAGATCTCCTACCATTGTAACCGACTCTGTGTAACCCTAACCCTCTCCGGTGTCTATATAAACCAGAGGGTTTTAGTCCGTAGGACGAACAACAATCATACCATAGGCTAGCTTCTAGGGTTTAGCCTCTTTGATCTCGTGGTAGATCTACTCTTGTACTACCCATATCATCAATATTAATCAAGCAGGAGTAGGGTTTTACCTCCATCGAGAGGGCCCGAACCTGGGTAAAAACATCATGTCCCTTGTCTCCTATTACCATCCGCCTAGACGCACAGTTCGGGAACCCCTACCCGAGATCCACCGGTTTTGACACTGACAGAGGGGTTCCCGGGGCTTGGGCTCTACAGAGCCTTCCTCTAGAGCGACGATGGCGAGCTCCTCCCTCGGTGCGTGAGGGGCTTCGGGCTCCCTTCCTATCATGAACAACTTCCGTGATGAATTAGCTCATTCTTTATCTCATGAAGTGTTTTTTTATTTTGTGAAGCTTGATTGACGACTTGTATGTTTAAGTGGGATATCTCATTTGTATGGACAAAGTAAAAATTATCATGTTTTGCATGCTTGATTGTATAGATGGTTCGTTTATGTCAATTGTGAGCGGGAGGAGGCCACAGAAGAGCCGGCCACACCAAGAGGGTGCTTGGATCCAAGGGACTTATTTTAGTCTGACTAAAAATAGGGTCCAAAGTAGTCAAATGATTGAGATAGAGCATTTATTGTCAATCTAACCCTGCGATCCATACACCTCTTTGGTTTAGAGTTAGTTCAGGGTTAGAATCTAACTCTAACCTCTAACTGAGTTAGAGTTCTCCTCGTCTCGGTTCATCGCCATCATACTTTCCCCATTCCTGTGTTTTCACTATCCTACGAATCAAAGAGGCCCTTTTTTCGGGAAAAATCAGAGGCCCTTAGACTGGTTTAGGTCCGGTCATTTTTTATAAACGTGTTATGTCCAAAATTTAATGAACGTGCTCCGGTTTCCACGAAAATAATCCGGTTTCATGTAGTAATTCATTGATTTATTTATTCTTCTGCGGGGGGTTTGCATGTAATTCGTGAGGTCTGAAATGTAAAGTACCCCGGCATATGCTTCGAGTCGTGCATGCACTACGACCCAGATGCTCTATGTCCCACATGTCGGCAAATGGGAGCACGTGGAAATAGCCAAGGAGTACATATAGGAGGATAAATGTGTGAAAAATATGTACTGTGAAGCGTAGCCGCGGTTCAAAAAGTAGACCTAAAGTGATGACAGCTATAGGTCGCACACACCCAACTAGTGGTACTAGACATACGACTAATTTTTCCCTCAAAAAAAAGAGGAATGAATGCTCAGTACTCCTATTCTATAAACACGAGTCCCATGTGACAACAGCGTCCGTGCTACAGCTAGCCCTCCTCCCTCGTTTCTCTATTCTACTCTCTAAGAGCATGGTTAATAATATAGCCAGCTGCTGGCTATATGATGTTGCCATGTCACATATAATCAAGTTTATAGCCGACAAGTACAATAGCTAGATATAAATATGCACATATAGCCAGAATTCGTCGACATGCATTTATTTACTTGCTGGAATCTTTAAAAAGACTTATATTTGGGAACGGAGGGAGTACTATACTAATAAAACATTAAGGCCACGAGGCGATGCAGTGCTGGTTACAGGAGGCAAGAAGAAGAGATGCATCCATCGACGACGTCCACCTCCTCGACTCAGGGTGCCAGCCCACCGAACGGTGCCTAAGTAGCAGCGGCTTTCGTGGCCAGGTCGACGTGCTTCTGAACAATGGCGTCCAAAGATTCAAGCCGCTGGAAGAAGGCCAACGTCTTTCTGTCCTCGCTTGCCTTGTAGTGGCCTATGTAGGCGATTTCCTCGTAGATGTGGATGTGCAGGTCGACGGTTTCTTGCATGGCGAGGCGCTGCGCGGCGAGCGCGGCCTCGAGGTGCACATTCTTCGTCGCGACCTCCGGCAATTGCAGGGCCACCAGGCTTGAAAGAGTTCGTTACCATCTAGGCCGATGAGGGTGGCAGGCAATGAGGAGCATGGGCGCGCGGGCTGGAGCAGTACGGCTAGGTCGTCTGCGCGCTTCTTGACGGCGGTGAACTTTCAGATGGGGTTCACCATCATGTCGTCCATGCGAGAGGCGAAGCCGGCGTCGGCGAGGGCTACGATGCCTGCGGTCGCCAGCACCGTCTGGAAACGCTGCACGGTGCGGGGCCGCAGGCCGGCGCCTTGGATGATTTGGCACAGCCGACTGCCGCTTGCGTCCATCGCCTCCATAGGTGCTTGTGGCTTCTGGTCACTTGGTCTTGGATTGGAGTGAGCAGTGTTGCGCAGAGACTCGGGAGTAGATGGATTGGAGTGGTGGGGCGCCTTTATTATATGAGAGTCCAAACTCTGTTGCATTCACATCGTGCTGGCTCTAGTCTGCTTCTCCAATTAATTCCCTCTGCTTGTAATTGAGGATGCATCATTGACTGTTCAACATCGCGGGAACCGCTACCCTCTTCCTCCTTGGCATTCTAGCACCTATGGACCCGTCGACGACAAGGTGCCTATGGTGACTTTCAAGATGATACTTAGGGTCGTGCGTGTGTGCGTTCATAAGGGTGAGTGTATGCGCGTGTATATGAGCGCTTGCGTCTGTACTATGTCAAAAAAACGTAAATGCGTGTCAAAAAGAGACTAGTCAGTATACTCAATATTGTGCACCTCGGAGAGGAAAACGATAGAACTAGTACGTATTTATTTACGGTGCAGATTCACTCATTTTGCTCCATATGTACTCCGTCTCGGTGTAGTCTAGTCACTTGTTGAAATCTCTAGAAGGGCAAATACTCCTTTCTGGTTTACAGGGCTATAGTAGCAAGTAGTTGTACTTACTAATACAATAGTGGGCTCACATAGCAATTTTTCTCATGCAAGAGCCTGGCTATATGCGTGCTCCAATGTTCGCAACTGCAACATTCGGTTTGCGCTTGGCTCTTCGCCTCTTCGAGAAGACGAACAATGATGTTACTACTACTGCTTCTAAAGTGTCGAATCCACTGCTGCATGTCCGTCCACCGCGAGCGGGACGGGTAGCTTGTTGTAGAAGTACTACTAAGCAAAAGCATGTCCTCATTTGCGAGCAACAGCGCGCATGGGCGAGGGAGAAGGCGTGTAGTAAAATCAAGCTTCTCCTCGTTCTACGAGTTGACGCGACACATCATAGCACTGGCCCCACATGCTTGCCTCTGAACTTGGCTAACAGACCCGCAATTTACAATATATTTGCTGCAACCTCTAACATTTACCCACCACAAATTAAAATATATGTGGCCGTATGCATCATTCTGATGCAGAGGCCGGGGAGTCCCCCTTTTCAAAAAAAAACAAATTAATATATATATATATATATATATATATATATATATATATATATATTCCTGTCTTGACCAGATGAGCGTGCAAACTACAATCACCATGGTGATAGGTAGGGCCGGAAGACTATTGTAATTTTAAAAAAACTTCGAGACGGCCACATAGCATGGAGCCGACCCCAACGATTTTAAGCTTACATGCACGGTACACGCTATGTAGACTACTCTACACATGAAACTGCCACGCGAGCGTCCGGGCTGCGCTTGGCTCTTCGCCTCTTCGGGAAGTCGAACAATGATGGTGTACTACTGCACTGGAGGAGTACTACAGTACGCTTCTGGCCATCTGACACCGATTGAACTGCTGCATGTCCACCGCGTGCGGGAGGGAGAGAGTGTAGCGAAAGCTTCTCCTAGTCTTGCCAGCCACCACGCTCATGGGCGAGGGAGGGATGCTCCTGTCTTTGCGTATATGATAGGTGGGCCCGACAGGTGTGTGGCCAACCTGTCATACAGCCATAGGCAGGTGCAGTTAAGTCCAGGAGGGAGAGGATAATCAAACTTCTCGTTGATGTACGAGTTGACGCGACACGTCAAAGCACTGCACTCGATATATTTCAATAATTTAGGGTTACCGATGCATTATTTACAACGCATGCATGCATGCTGTGACTCTCCTTTTGATACTTGCATGTGTTTATTTAATGCACCTTGAAGTAGTACTCCCTCCGATTCCTTTTACTGTGCGTATAACTTTTTCTAGTTTTTCTCAGATTGGTCTACGCGTCCGTGTTGGTTTCCATCTATGCCCCCGCTCGATTTGACTAGCCACAGTGGGAGTAACTTCAGCAGTAACATCGAGTCCAACTCAGCAAATTTGCTTATGTGGCAGTGAGTTAATGAGGAGAGTGGTAGTTATAGTAACTTAGCTAGTTACTGTAACATCACATGTCCCAATGCAATATGAGTCTATAACCTAATAAATGAAGCTTTGCATGTTACCATACTTATGTTACTACCCACCATGAAGGTAGTAACATAGTCTAGGGATATGTGTATGTTACTAGTGTATGTTACTCACCATTGTGGTTAGTCTGAGTTCTGCCCCCATTAACCGCGCCAGTTTCCAAAGCAAAAAATGGCTACAGGAAAACGCATGCAGCGCCGGATGCGGCTTGACCGCCTGGGGAAGCCAACTCAAGCGAAAAGGAAGGAGGGCCAGCCAACCATTGCATGCGCATTTACTGTCGATATTTATGCAGCTTACTCATGCGCAGGGGCAAATTTGTCCAGAAAACTCAAACTACTGCCTTCCTTGGTATGCAGGAGGACAGCTATGCGCAGAGTATAAAATATGTGACGGTAAAGCTTTGTAATGCCCCTGCCCAAGCGAGAGATGGTTGTGAACGAGGAGGGCTAGATCATGCAGACGGAACAGGAACCGACGAGGGAGCTCACTAAGGTCTTGATGGACCTCACCGTGCTCCACTGTCCCTTGTGCCTCCGCCCCTTGATGCCTCTAGTGTATGAGGTTCGAATACACCTCGTCCATTCGGCTGATTGAGCAAGGTACAGGTTTCTTGATTGATGTGTTGTTTGATTGATTTCTGTAGTGCAAGGGAGGGCACCTGGCCTGCGCGGACTGCCGCGTCGAGCGCCCCGGGAACCAACGGCAGTGCCAGAAGTGCGGGCGCGGCGGTGGCTTCAACATGCGGAACACGACGGTGGACGCCGTCGTTTCGTCACTGAGGGTGGAGTGCCTGCACGAAGGCTGTGGGCTCTACGTCACTTACCACAAGCTCGCCGATCACCAGAGCGTGTGTCCGCTCGCGCCCTGCAAATGCCCCGTGCTTGTCTGCGGCTACGAAGGCCCGCCGCCGACGCTCTACCAGTACATCAGCAACGCGCATCCCATGCCCGTGCACAGGATCCAATACGGCAAGGTGCTCCAGCTGCAAGTGCCACTGTCGGAGCCACGGCTCTGGCTATTCGCGGAGGAGGACCGCCGCATGTTTTTCTTGGTCGGCGGCGTGCTCGACATCGGAGCGCCTATCGCCGGGTCGGTCGTCTGCATCAGAGCGGGGGCGTCCCCACTGCCGCACTACTGGGCCAAGCTGTGGGCGAACGGCCCGCCGGGGGATCCCAAAGGCACGACCGACGCCGTCGAGGTGGAAATGGAGGTGACAAGCCGCAAGGATCCCGGCGACATCGACGTGCAGGAGTTGACCTTCTTGACAGTTCCGCCCAAGCTGCTGGCCGGGGCTAAGCTTGTGTCCCTCCACATTCAGATTGACAAGCTCAGGTCCTAAATGTTTCGACAGTGCCTTATGTTTATCTTAGTAATATGCTAATATAGAGATTACCTTGGTCTACTTTATCTTAAGATATGGTGGGTTTTGGTGGCGATGCAGCAATTACTTCGACATCAAATCAGTAATTTCCAACAGTCGAACGGATATTTTGTGTCTGTTGGATATAAAGTTCCTTTGGGTAAGAAGTACTACTTGTCATCAAAATGGATAAAAGGAGATGTATGTAGACGTATTTTAGTTCTAGATACATCCCTTTTTATCCATTTTGATGACAGGCACTCCCTCCGTTCCACAATACATGCCTTCCATTTGTCAAAATATAGATGTATCTAGACGTGTTTTAGTATTTAGGTACATCCATGATAGAGCCAATCGGATGGTTGAGAACACTACAATTCGTAGCTACAGATGCGTGTGTGACTCCCAGATGCAGAGGCCGGGGGTCATCATCCTCCTTTTCGAGAAAAAACAGACGCGTGTGTGAGAGGACGAGTGCGTGCGTGCACCTCTTCTCTTCCTGTATAACGTACTACTAAACTCAGAGTACAAGTTTTTGTGGGTGGCACGATGGTGCGTGCGAGAAGTCCCGAGAGATAGGTTTAATGCGTCTGAAAAAGGACTATCCTAGAGCTCGCCACACGGGTATTTATAATTTTGAGCTTGCGTCTCGTGACATTCCAAATTACTCCACGCTATATTGCAGACCTGTTCACACCGATCACAACCTAAACGGTTTCCCACTTAGGAGCGTATTAGTACCACGCTATATTGAATTCCAAACCTGTTCACACCGATCACAACCTAAACGGTTTCCCACTTAGGAGCATATTTGTACTCGGTTATAAATACTAGTATGCCAAGATGACTGCACATTCCTCCTCAACTCCTCATCCACAAAAACAAACAAGTCATTCAGCATCCTTCCCTTGCGTCTGCCATGGCCAGTGTGAGTTCTGGGTCGAGAGATTGCCACCAGGGAGAGGCGAGCATGGAAGCGGAAGCACGAGAGATATCCCGCCTCGCTGCGAGAGCAGCCGACATGTCTCGCCGCACGGAAGTAGCAGCACAGAGGTCCCGCCGCGCCGCTGAAGCAGCATGGAGGTCCTGCCGCGCCGTCGATGCAGCAGACTGGTCCGGCCGCGCCGCGGAAGCAGCAGAGGTGTCCCGCCGTGCCACGAATGCAGTAGAGATGTCCCGCCGCGCTGCGGTGGCCTGGGAAAATTTCTCGCGGGCAGGCGACGACTGTTACAGGCGCATGCATGCGATCATCCATAGTCAGATGGATCAGATCTCCGGCTTGGCGAGGTTGCAGGATGACGTGAAAGCCTCATTTGAACAGGCTACTTGTGTCATCCGGCAACTAAGGGAGGGCAATGAGAGGCTCCAGGCCGAGCGCAACCTGCTGAGGGAGAAGATCGTCTGAAGTGCAGACCAGCAGGAGGTGACTACTGCCTTGTTGAAGAGGACCGGCGTCATCGTCAAGAAACTTATGGACGAGAATGACATGCTCTGCAACGAGCGCCAAAGGCTAGGGGAGGAATCCGTGGATGTTCTCAAGCAGCGTCTTGAGGACACGAAAGAGCTCATCGCCGCTCGCCGCGGAGATTAGTTCCCGCGGCCTGCAGCAAGGCATCAAGAAAGTAGAGATCAGGGAGCCAGATCCTTGTCTTCCTTCTTCTTTTTCCCTTGTGTATTTCGGGTGTAGCCGCATGTGGCTTTTTTAATTATCTTTCTAATTATGTAAGACAATTAATCGTCCTTATCTTTCTGTGGAAGATCAATGTTGCAAGGTTGGAATGAAGAAAACTCTTGCTGTGGCGACCCTAGCGTTGCTGTTCTTCTAGTTGCTGCTGGGCTTCCTTCAGTTTCCTGGTTTATTTTGATGTAATAATCGGTTTAGGATGTGGATTGTGTCGTCGGTTGTGAAATGTTGGGTTCTAGCGCGGATGTTTGGCCTTTGTTGGCCTCTTGGGATGTTGCGATTTCAATCTGGTACTCCCTCCGTCTCATAATGTAAGACATTTTTTGACACTATACTAGTGTCAAAAAGCGTCTTATATTATGGGACGGAGGGAGTAGCTTTTAGTCCTTCGTGTTAGGCTGGAGTTGTGCTGAACTTCTTGTGAATTGTGGTGGTTTTCAGTAATGAAAATCGGAAGGGGCAAGCCCTTCTTTGATAAAAAAAATCGTCCTTATATATTCATCAGTCTTGCTATAAGTCGCAGTAGATGCTATATAGGTCCGTCGGATCTTACATCAAGATCCGTGCTGTCAGATTTTCTTTTTTCTCTCTTAAATCTCAGTCGAGTGAGACATAGCCACGCCATTAAACAGAGGCTCGGGCGCCATTAATGGAGACCTTGGGAGAGAGGTGGACGGCAGATGGAGGTCAAAGGGCTCTCCTCCCGATAAGCACGCGCAGGGGTCTGATCGCACGCCTCTCGTACTCAAATAGCTACCCTGCACGGCGCCTCCTAGCTAATAAAAAATGGGGACGCGTGGCGGCACGTAAATGGTACTAGTAAGTAGAACGCCCACGGTTTCAATAATACTTGTGTTTCCGATTGTAACGTGACAGCACTTGTTCCAAAATGACTTTGTTGATTGTTAATGTGTGCGCCTTCGCAAATCGGACTGCAAATTTACCACAGCATGTTGGTGCCATGTCATGGCACCAAGCCAAGTTTCATTATTTTCATGCGTGTTTTGGATTTACAGGAATTAAAAAACTAAGTTTCTCAATGTTTCCAACCCAGCCACGACGCCCAGAATTTTGAATTTCATTCCCATTTCTTGCATGGAACCTAGAAATTTACCCGAGGACACACATGTGATTTTTCAACCAACTTTGGTGCACTGGAACATGTGCTTGTATTTCAAATTTGAATTATGCACACAAAGGTGACACGTTCCCTCCCAGAACCACGAGCCTTCTTGAGAGAAGCTCCGATTTGCAAGAAGCTTATACCAAAATTTGTTCCTATTCGGCCAATTTTTTTACCACGGCATGGTACTACCATGACATGACACCATGCCAAGTTTCATGATTTTAAAACCAAGTTTCTCAATGTTCTTGACCGAGCCACGATGCCCAGATGTTTGAATCTTATTCTCATTTTTTGCATGGGAGTAGAAATTCACCCGAGGACACAAATGTGATTTTCAACCAACTTTGGTGCACGGGAGCACGTGCTTGTAGTTCAAATTTGAATTATGCACATTAAATGACCAAAAACTCAATTAATGTGTAAATAAGGCCAAACGAAGCCGGAATAATTCCAAAATTTAACAGGGCACTCATGTAGTTCTATGTTGCCTTTGTAAATAAACTCAAGGGGGACAACGTATATCGTTTCGCACTCAAAGGTGACACGTTCCCTCTCAGAACCACGAGCCTTCTTGAGAGAAGCTTCGGTTTGCAAGAAGCTTATACCAAAATCTGTTCCTATTCGGCCATTTTTTTACCACAACATGGTAGTACCATGACATGACATCCATACCAAGTTTCATGATTTTCAGACGTGTTTTGGATTTACAAGAATTTTAAAACCAAGTTTCTCAATGTTCTCGGCCGAGCCACGATGCCCAGATGTTATAATTTTATTCTCATTTCTTGCATGGGACCTAGAAATTCACCCGAGGACACAAATGTGATTTTTCAACCAACTTTGGTGCACGAGAGCATGTGCTTGTAGTTCAAATTTGACTTATGCACATTAAATGACCAGAAACTCAATTAATGTATAAAAACGACAAACGAACCCGGAATAATTCCAAAATTTAACATGGCACTAATGTAGTTCTATGTTGCCTTTGTTAAGAAACTCAAGGGCGGGGGGGGGCACGTTCCCTCTTAGAACCACGAGCTTCCAAATTGGCCCATTTTTTACCACAACATGTTAGTGCCATGACATGACACCATGCCAAGTTTCATTACATGAATTTAAAATCTAAGTTTCTCGATGTTCTCGGCAGAGTCATGACGCCCAGATGTTTGAATTTCATTCTCATTTCTTCCATGGGACCTAGAAATTCAACCAAGGACACACATGTGATTTTTCAACCCACTTTGGTGCACCGGAGCATGTGCATGCAATTCATATTTAGATTATGCACATTAAAAGTCCAGAAACTCAATTAATGTATAAAAAGGCCAAATGAACCCGAAATAATTCCAAAATTTAACAGGGCACTCATATAGTTCTATGTTGCCTCTATAAATAAAATCAGGGGGGAGGCAGCGTATATCGTTTCGCACACAAAGGTGACACGTTCCCTCTCGGAACCACGAGGCTTGTTGAGAGAATCTCCGGTTTTGCAAGAGGCTTATACCAAAACTTGTCCCAATTCAGCCAAAAATTATACGTATGAAAACAGGGTTTAGATTATCCCGAACATCTCGCTACCTAGACCAATAATGTACTATGATTTGAATTCAACATAAAATGGATACAGATATTTGAATTGGAGAGCGTATGGTACATGTAGTTCATAGTGAAATATGATTACTGCTATATGCATGTCTTTTTGTTATCAAGATAATATTTAAATTATTGTATAACTTGACAACAATCGTATTCAAATAAGGAAAATTGATTCAAATTTAGTCCATATTGTAGACGACAATATATATGTTCACGTAGTGGAGTAAAATGTTCATATATGATGGAAGATCAAAATGTATGACTACATCAATTATAAACCGCAAGGTCACCTAATGATATATTCAAATTCAACATAACATGGATTCAAAAATTGAAATTCAAGATCATGGCATCTGTAATCATATAAAAAGGGACATTACTCTTTCTTTGGCGGGAATTGATTTTTTATTGTTGTTGTTGAGGGAAGTGCGAATCGATTTGGTACTGTGCAGGTTAATCATGTTCTCCCAATTTTTTTTACATTTTTCTTGTAGTTTTTTCAATGGCATCTATAGCAATATAGTAAAAGGGGACATGATTCTCTTGTGTCTTGTATGATTTTTTTACACGTTAAGTTTGTTCTGCCGAACAAGGAATCCGCAGCTTGTTATCCCGAAATTTTCAAGCTCGAGTATCTTTTGTCTCACCTGCTTTGAAACTCCCGCTTCCTCAACCTGCGCCGCGCCTTATTATCCCGAAATTTGGACGCGCGTGAGAACTCCCTCCTCATCCGAAATCGCTCCCGCAGCCCAGACACGCGAAATCCCCCTTCTACCCCTCAGCCGGAAATGAAGCTCCACGTCGCGGTGTCAAAACCGGTGGGGGTACGCTGGTAACTTACCCTACATTTCGGACAAGCGCGTCCCTAAGCTTGGCTCCCCCCTCCCCCTTCTCCCCCCTCCCCCCCTCCCATTCGTACACCGAGGCCGCCAAAACCCGCGAAACCCCACGCTCCTCCGTCGGACTCCCGACCACCGCCCAGCCGGAGACTCTTCCCCAACTATGTCGTCCATCGCAACAGCTCGTCGTCCCTCATCCACCACACCGGATGAGGATCCATTGTCGACCTCGTCGTCCCACCGGATCAGCCACCCCGTCCTCCACCTCCAAGGAGCTGCCCCGACGTTCGCCTCATCTATCACGCCACCTCAATCCCCACAGCGCCGTCTTAACCTGCCCCACCAGAACCGCAGCACCCTCACCAATTCCTCCGATGAAGTCGAGGCCAACTCGGCGCCACCAAGGAGGTTTTCCACTCACTGCTGCATTTTATCTTTTATTCGATTTCACGGGGCTGCCGGTGCTCGATACCGAGCAGACATGGCGTCTCCATCGATGGCGCCGTCGCCGGCCACATCATCAACGACGTCTCTCCCCCATGTCGTTGCTTCCTCGGCGGCGACTTCCACAACAGCACTAGCTGCAGCTGCTCCGGCTCTCGCTCGCGTTGCGGCTCTGTTCTTGCTGTCGGCCACGCTGCTGCACTACTCCTACTTTCGTTCGTGCTGCTGCTCTGCTCTTGCTCTCGCTTGCGCTGCTGCTACTGCTGCACGACCTCTGGCAGCTACAGGAGTTGGTGCTTTAGCACTCGCTCGTGGTGCTACTACACGACTTGCTCTCTGCTAGTGCGTTCCCTGCTCGAGCGTCTGCTGATTTAGATCACTGCTTCTCTGCTACTAGTGCTCGAACGCCCTAAACATCTATTGCAATGCTCTGTTACTAGTTCAATCAGTTTCGACTGTGAACTTCATTTTCTTTAGTTAAGTTCAGAGTCAACAGTACTTACAGCATCTGCCCGAGCGGCCGTGGTGCGGCTGATGCATTTTACATATAGCACTTTTTGGTGATGTATTTTACATCATCTATTGCAGATGATATTAGGGTCCCACTTCAGATTAAAGTTGTCTGTCTTGTCATGCTTCAGCCTCGTCGCCGTACACCTTAGCGGAGCTGCTCCAACGACGGAACTGTCCATCACAGCGGAGCAGTACCCTCGGCGCCGTTTCCAGAGGCCTCGGATCTTCTTCCCCGCCTCCGACAGTCACACCAGCATCATCGCCATCCTCCACGTCCAACCCAATGATGCTGAGGTCCACAAGGCTATGCCAAAGAGGTTGTACACTCGTCGCATCACTTTGTTTCTCCATTCCTCTGTTTTTCCAATTCATGTGAGCCAAACACCCAGGTTGACTGAAATCCTATGTTTCCAAATCCTATTCCTGTGTTTTTCCTGTCCCTGCGCTTATAGAATCCTCCAATTCTAAGGAGCCCTTACAGATTTACTTCATTTTCAGATGGGCTTCAAAGAAAACTCTGTGTGTTATGTCCTTCTCCTGCCGTGCCGTCATCCACCCCACCTGAGGTGCACCATTGCAGAAGCTTTCAATGCAGCAGAGATCCCCCCTGCAGACTTTCTTTTGCCGCCTCAAATCATCTTCCCCGTTGCCGGCAGCCACGCCAACTGCATTACCATCATCGACTGAGCAGATGAACCTGAGGACTAGACAGTTCTGGAAGAGAGGTCGCAGTCTTTCGTGTTTGCTTACGTTATACATCGGTTATTATTACCTGCTACTTTATCGTTCAATCTTGAGTTTTGAATTGCCCATGGGTCTCATATCGAGCCAGCAACGAATAGTATCTGTCTACTATCTGGTTCATCTAGGGTCTTCCATGTGGTTCATGTTGGGTGGGCAACAAACAATAGATGATCCATTGTCTATCTTTTTAAACTGAAGCTATAATCTACCTGCTATCATTAGTTTTGGATCCATCCACTCGTTTGCTACCATCAGTCTTGATTTTTGCATGCACCCCTTAGGCCTTACAAAATCTAACTATTTTTTTATTATGCATGTCAGATATTGTACACAATCGTACTGAACATGTAGAGAAAAAGAGAAGACCGTTGCGTGCGAATATAATGTCATGCAGACGCTGCTCCATGGTGGGCGAAGTGCCCCCCCCCTCTCCTGCATTTCCAGATTGTATTCCAGAGGAAGATAACTGTTCAGATGGAGATTCAGAAGGAGCCGACCATGCCTGTTTACCACCTGAGGTGTTTGCTCTAACCTGGCATGCTGATGTTGGTCATATCATGCATATGGCGCCTTGCATTGCTTACATTATACATCTTATATGTCATCAGCTTAGTTTAGATTTGCTTTGTGTGAATGCCACCTGTTTGGTTTCTATATCATACTCCCACCATTCCTAAATATTTGTCTTTTTAGAGATTTCAACAAGTGACTACATACGGAACAAAATGAGTGAATCTACACTCTAAAATATGTCTATATACATCCGTATGTGGTAGTCCATTTGAAATCTCTAAAAAGACAAATATTTAGGAACGGAGGGAGTATATGGGAATTATGCAATGCCATCTTCTTTAGCCAGGCATCATATACGTGAATCATGCAATGCCATCCTATTTAGCCAGTCATCTTATATGTGAATTGTATCGTGCCATATTTTTTTCCATAATGTGTTCCATTTGTCAACAATGTTTATACATTCATCTACTCTTCCTGTGCATCAGCCATTTGAGTCGGTCATGGGAAAATCTGGAGTGAAAACAAGGTCTTCTGAGCAGTCAGTGCTACCTGTCGATGCAGATTTCTTGCTGGTTACAGATAGCTCCTCAGAGGAGGATTCAGAGAGAGATGACCAGTCGTATCCCCCCCCCCCCGAGGTGCATGCTCTAACTTGGCTGGGTTATATTGCTCATATCATGCATATGGTGTCTTGCATTGACATGCCATCTGCTTAGATTAGACATGCTTTGTGTGAATGCCTCCTGTTTGCTTTCTATATCAGATATGTGAATTATGCAATGCCATGTTTTTCAGCCAGTTATCATATATGTGAATTATGCACCGCCATGGAGCCAGGCATCATATATGTGAATTATCTCATGCCATCTTTTTTTCATTACGTATTCCATTTGTCGACAATCTGTGTATATTGAACTACTCTTCATGTGTATCAGCCATTTGAGCCGGTTATGGAAAAATCTGGAGTGAAAACAAGGTCTTCAGAGCAGGCAATGGTACCTGTTGAAGCATATATCTCGATGGTTACAGGGAGCTCCTCAGAGGAGGATTCAGAGACAGATGACCAGTCCTATATCCCACCTGAGGTGTATGCTCTAAGTTGCAATGTTTATATTTCTCATATGATGCATATGGTGTCTTGCATTGCTTAGTTTAGACATCATATGCACAATATTGAATTCTATCTGCTTAGTTTAGAGATCATACATGCGAGTGCCAGCTGCTTAGTATATGAATCAATTATGTCAATTATATCATGCCATCCTGTATACTTAGACAACATGTATGTGAATTATTTCATCCCAACCTATTTTAGAAAGACATCATATAGTTTTGTCATGTCATCCTGTTTAGGTACTCATCATATGTTGAATTATGCCATTATATCCTGTTAAGTTATCCATCATATATCTGAAACTGTGTCATGCTATCCTGTTTAGTTAGGCATCATATATGTGAAATTGTGTCATGCTGTCCTGTTTGGTTAGACAACATATATGTGAATTACCACATCTGTCTATCATACAATGTCTGTACGTTCAATTTCTTTTCTTGTTTATCAGCCATTTGAATTGGAGGGGGTGATGGCAGTATCTAAGGGAGCAAAAACCCGTTCTTCACAAAAGACAGTGCTACCCGTCGATGCAGATAGAACCATGGTTGTACTGGCCCACAAACTAGCCCCACCACACATAATCGAGACTCTTCCAGATTGCACACTTACACCGTTGGGCAGAGAACCAGCTACAACCCATCTAACCGCAACCCCAGCGGATAGTAACCCACTTATAGTTGACAAAGCACCATGTCCACCACAGAGTACCCCCACACGAGCAGTTTGTAAAGCTACTGCAGTGCCCAAAGCACGAAGACCACCACAGCTAACCCAAACTCCACGTTTAAAGCAGAAGAGCAACTGTTCTCAGGTCAGATTCCGTAGCTATGGTCCATACTCCTTTGCTGTTGCATCACTGTATTTACTCATACCAACTACTTTCGAATTTGAAGGATCCAATTGAAACTCCAATGGCGCAACAGGTATGTTTTAAACCTATTTCTTTAACTGGATTGCTGTTCTAACTTCTTGCTCTATGTTGATTTCAGTTTAAGTTGTATAAACAGTTATGTTCTCATGTGATGCACATTACAAGTGCTGCCAATGTTGTGTAGTTTCTCACACTTATATTCTGTCTATGCTGTTGTGTCTTAAAAATATATGAGTTGAACTGTGTCTCTATCTTGATTAGGGAACATAAACTAGAATGATATGGACAATACAGTGACCATAGTACATAGATATATGTTTGTTTCATGCTGTTATCCTGTCCACCTTACTACTGAACCGGTTTACCAAAATGAGTTTGGTATACTACAAGCTAAACCTGTGATGTGTCTGCTTGTTTCTCTTGTAGTATGCAAATAGAATATTGGAGAAGAGCACCCCACTATGCAATGGTAGAGAAAGTAATGCAGATAAGGTTCAAGATAGTGAGACAACCCTGTTGGTCTCCAAGAAAGGTGATAAAAACGATCTTGTAGACAGTGAGAAAACCCCACAGTCATGTGTTGATGTAGTGTTCGAGTTACTAGCTAGTACCGCTGGCACAAGCTCTTCGAACTCGCTGCCTGAATCATTTTGGCTTCTTCAGACTCAGCTACAAGCTGAAAGGCATCAGTCATCTGTGCTGCAGCAAGAAGCCGAAGGACTGAGGAAGTCCCTACAGAATTCAGATGCGTACTTTCTTGTGCAACAGCAAGCCCTGGAGGATTTAAGCACCAAACAAGAGAAAGTTAATGAGCTTGCTAAGCATCTTGCCAGCATTATGGGTACCCAGGATATTGTTTCTTGAACTCTTCTGAAGTGGTTTTAGTTCTGGACTTGTTTTGCTGCGGCGTTTATATGCTGTTGTGTTCCCTATATTTGCACTGGTGGTGAACTTTGATGCCCAGTGGATGTAATATGTGTAATAGCCATGATAGCCTAGCATAAGTTGCTTGCTTATTTATTTCCTTGTTGTCTTGTTTATTTTTTTGCTTGTAGTCAGTGCAGTTCTTTTTCCGCGGTTTGCTAGTGGCTGCAATAACCTATTTTTTAAAACTAGGCCACAATAACCATGGGCTAATATTTACTGTAGTGACACTAGGCCTCCTACGGGCCGTAGAAACAGTGGGCCTTCTACGGGCCGTAGAAACAGTAGGCCTTATATGGGCTGTAGAAACATTGGGCCTTCTACGGGCCGTAGAACCATTGGGCCTTCTATGGGCCGTAGAAACATTGGCCTTCTACGGGCCGTAGACACAATGGGCCTTCTACGGGCCCTGTCATCAATGGGCCTTATACGGGCCGTATGATCGATTGGCCAAACATGGGCCAATAACAGGCCGCATTATGGCCGTAAACGGGCTAGAGTTGGAATCGTCCGTTCATGGGCCGACCATAACAGGCCATCGTTAATAGGTTGTATTTGGTGACGCTATGAAAACGGCCCAATGTATTAACGGACCACAAATGGGCCGACTGTAACCACGGGCTGAATTTGGCCCACAAGCAGAAAATTACAGTAATGGGCCATAAGTAAACAAATGCTCGAAATGAGCCCAAGAATAAATGGGCTCTGAGAAGGCCGAAAGATAACATGGGCTGGAAACGGCCCAACTGAATAACGGGCCATTAATGGGTATAAAGTGATACATTGTTCATTACGGGCCAGTTTCACCACGGGTCGTTAATGGGTCTAAAGTGATACACTGTTCATTGCAGGCTAGTTTCACCACGGGCCGTTAATGTGTCTAAAGTGACACACTGTTCATTGCGGGCCAGTTTCACCACGTACCGTTAATAGGCCAAGAGTTACACAGGGACTCATATGGGCCGAAAGACGTCATGGGCCATACATGGGCCAGAAGTGAAAACGGTCTGGAATCATATTGGATGGCCCAGATGACGCTACTGGGCCTAATTCGGGTAGGGCGTAACGGGCATTGGGTTAGCGGGCTGTAAATGGGCTATATGCGAACAGGTCGTTAACAGGCTTTCCATGGGTCGGCCCGTCACCTTTTGACCAAGTCAAACGGGCCGGCCTTTTCACAAGAATGGGCCTCTGTTGGGTCGGGCCACGTGTCGACGTATCATAGGCGCCTTCTGTCCAATGAGTGGATGACATCTGTCCTAATAATGAGCCGACACATGTTTCCTCCAGCCAATGACAATTTTACACGTGGAAAATCCCCATTGGTCGGGGCTGTTAACGGGTTATCGGATCCAAAACCCGACCCAATGGCTTAACGGCGTTCCGTTACGGTGGATGCCACATGTCGGTCACCCTTGATGAAAGCACTTCTGTGACGCATGATTTATCGTCATGGAAGTGGACACTTCCGTGATGATAATTTTGGTAATGTCATGGAACACTTCTACGACAGCACAGGTATGACTATCTTGATTCTGTCATAAATTTGTCATGGATGTACATGCACGACAAAAAACGCGACCTACTGTGACAAACACGTATCATCACAGAAGTGTATTTTTTTGTAGTGTCTCCACCATATATATCATACGAGGATGTGGCTGTCCAGCGCCTCGTGGGCGGTGGTTCCTGTTCTTCTCCTGCATCGTCGTCCACACCGTCGATGTCTTCAGAGTCGAAGTCAAGCATGTCGGTCAAATCATCGACAGTGGCAATCAAGTGGGTGGTGGGTGGGTAACGAATTTCCTCGTCGCCTGCTTCCCACTTGAGCCGGACATAGTTCGGCCAAGAGTCTCCTGACAAAGTGAGAGACCTTAATGAATTCAGTATGTCACCGAAGGGCGAGTGCTGAAAGATATCCGCAGCGGTGAACTCCATTACCAGAGCCCAAGCGGATTCGATGGGCCCGAGTGCGTACGGTCCGGAACCTATAGCCGGACGCAAGCCCGGGGGTCCGGTGACATAGATTTCCTTAGAGGTGGAGTCTGTGTTCGGTTCTACCGCCGATGAGTATGCGGCCTCCGGGGCGGGGTCCATCCACCCATCCGCGGACGACGCAATCTACCCAGGATTTAGGTCCGGAGCTACTGCAGGTGCGATATCCCGAATATTGTCTGGCAGCATATCTAAGCCATGCTCGTCGTGACTGTTCGGCGCTCCTGGCGTAGGCCTAAATCTGTCGAAGATCAAGTCTCCACGGATATCAGCCGTGTAGTTCAAGTTTCCGAACCTGACCTGATGGCCAGGGGCGTAGCTGTCGATCTGCTCCAGATGGTCAAGCGAATTGGCCCGCGGTGCGAAGCCGCCGAACACGAAGATCTATCCAGGGAGAAAAGTCTCACCCTGGACCGCGTTGTTGTTGATGATTGAAGGAGCCATCGAGCCTTGCCTCGAAGACACAGGAACTCTCAATGAAAGCACCAATATCGGTGTCAAAACCGGTGGATCTCGGGTAGGGGGTCCCGAATTGTGCGTCTAAGGCTAATGGTAACAGGAGGCAGGGGACACGATGTTTTACCCAGGTTTGGGCCCTCTCGATGGAGGTAATGCCCTACTTCATGGTTGATTGATCTTGATGATATGAGTATTACAAGAGTTGATCTACCACGAGATCGTAGAGGCTAAACCCTAGGAGCTAGCCTATGATTCTGATTGTTCTTGTCCTATGGACTAAACCCTCCGGTTTATATAGACACCGGAGGAGGCTAGGGTTACACAGAGTCGGTTACAAAGAAGGAGATCTAACATCCGACTTGCCAAGCTTGTCTTCCACGCAAAGGAGAGTCCCATCCGGACACGGGACGAACTCTTGAGTCTTGTATCTTCATAGTCCAACAGTCCGGCCAAAGTACATTGTCCGGTTGTCCGGATACCCCCTAATCCAGGACTCCCTCAGGGACCAAGAAAGGTCTCCGGCGCAAGGTTGTGTCGGACTCATCGTCCGAAGCCACCGAGGTGCACTCCTCCAACAAAAATGAGGAGGAAGAGGAAAACCCTCCCCCCCAAACCGAGGGCGAGAAGAAAAGGAAGGCCGCCCCGTCTGGGGAGGCCGAAGTGTCCAAGAAGGGAAGGACCCTCCCTCCGGACCACTCCACAACAGCCGCCTACAGCGATGAGGAGTGGTTGCCCAGGGACAAGCCCCGGGCAAAGTCGTAAGTATCTGGACACTTATAATTCTTTCGGTATGTTTTGCTTTATTGCTTCTTATCATGTTAAATGTGATTGTGCAGTCCTTCCAACGCCCACATCAACGTATCCTCCTCGGATGGTTCTCTGAGCCAGTCGGAGATGAATAGCTATTCACTCCCGACGGCCACCACCCCCCGGCCCGCAGATGACACCGAGGTGTTGTCTTAGAGGATACCAGAACAGGGGGAGACAGTTCTGGAGACGCCCCAAGGAAAAACTCCAGAAGCCGGACATATGGGGGGAAGACCCCCATGAATTCTGATGACGGGGGTCGCAGCAATCTGGCCCCCAGCCGGGTATTGCGCTAGAACCTCCTATGGTTCCAGATTCAGGTAGGCAGCCCCTTGCTAAGGGTGGCGAGCCACCTGTGCCGATGACCTCTGTCCATCTAGAGACATCGGACAATTTACTGGAAGCTCTTCGCGGCGCTTCCGTTGACGAAGAGCACCATACTCTTATGAGTACGGTGATTGAGAAGGTTCGGTCCGCCAAAAGCAGATTGACCGAAGCCTGCGCTAGCCTCCTAATATGCTTTGAGGTAATCATATTATGAGAAAATATCACATCACAGACAGTAGCCCCTGATGCTCTGTTTGGTGTTCGGAAAGAAAGGCCGAACATAGGATCAAATAACATCTGCATGAGTCTAATCAGAATATGTCTATGTGAATAAGCAGGCATCACTGCTTGCCGCTGCCGCTCATACTGCGGAGGTCTTCGGACTGAGGCGGGACCTGGAGCGGTCCGAGGAAGAGCTCGGCCTCACAAAGAGGTAGCTCGAGGAGAGCAAAGGTAAGTAATACCCCGTCTGTTTATTGATAAAGAAAAAATAGTTTTAGCTCATAGAATTGTCATGAACTTTAATAGGGACCAAGACCAAAGTGGCAGCCCTGAAGAAGGCGCTGTCCGAGGCCGAAGACAAGGCGGCCAAGGAGCACACAGAGCGCGAAAAGCTAGAGGCCCGAGTCGATGATGTCCAGCAAGAGCTCCAGGATTTCGTCAAGAAATATGAGTCCTTGGAGCGTGACTCGAAGACGCAAGAGTCCGAGCTTGTGAAGGCCGGTCAGAGCGCACAGGATGCCAAAGCTGAAGCCCAAAAGGCCCTCCAAGAGGTTCAAGCAGCCAAGAAAATTGTGGCGGGTAAGGCATTCAGTATGCAAAGCAAGCATGTGAAGGAGACTTTCTTTTTTACTTCCCCGGATTTGGAGCTCTCCGGGAGCATTTGCAGATCTGCCGCGCAGCATCTCTGATGCCGCAGAGTTCTACCGAGCTGAGGATGGGATCTCAACGGAGAAGCTGTTCTGGTCCCAGTATATTGGGGCCGAACATCCGATGCCCTTGAGCGACCAGCTGAAGCAACTGGTCGAACTCCACAGGGCGGCCGAACTGGTCATGAAGGATCTCATAGTCTGGATGTGCCCTGGCGAGCCCCTGCCCAGCAGCTACATCAGCTTGGTGAAGCAGATTGTGTTTTCTTGTCCGCGGATCGAAGTCATAAAGCGGTCAGTCTGCATTGAGGGTGCACTGGGCGAAGATGGACGCCGAGAAGCTGGTGACGGAGGGGCCGCCGAAGGGCAAGGAGCACCGTCACCCCGAGAAGTATTATGATGGTGTTATGAAAGGTGCCCGCCTTGTGGCGGAGGAATGTGCCAAGGATGTAATATTTGAATGAATTTACTCATGTGACTCTGTACTATGAAAACGAGTTCATGTGTGCTATATAACGCCTGTTGATTTAAAATATTACCTTCTGTGTGGCCGTTTATAAAATCTGAGAGTTGGCCAACCGTCGGCTTCTGCCCCCATGTAGCTCGTACTGGGGTGTTCGGGATAAATCTAAACACTCTTTATCCAAATTTTTGGTCCTTTAAGGAGGTGTTTAGCGCAGCGAACAAGGCAATCAGACTATATAGCTTTATCACTCTCACTTAGCCATAGAAGTCTACAATTTTAAATTTTGGCGAAGCCCCTAGTATTTGGAAGGCCGAACTTGGGGCGCTATACACGCCTAAATCGGACAAGGCCGATTCCTCGCCCGAAGCGGAGAAAATCTGTAAGGATTTGAGACCTCTCGAATAGCAACCAGCTCTCGCCGCATCATGACAGTCAGTTTTCGGCTTTCTCTACTGAGGTGCTCGTCCGGAAGAACCAGGACACAATCGCAGTAGTTCTCCCTGTGCTACCTTAGCCAATATAGAGGAACGTAAGGCACCAAAACATGGGAGCCGGGCAAACCCAACTATTGACCCAAGACATGATTCGTAGCTGATGCATATAATGC
The DNA here is from genome assembly GCF_018294505.1 of Triticum aestivum. Lineage (NCBI taxonomy): Eukaryota > Viridiplantae > Streptophyta > Magnoliopsida > Poales > Poaceae > Triticum > Triticum aestivum. Next base: position 14,788,434 of record NC_057810.1, read on the forward strand.
TATAAGTTCAGGGTACCGCACTGTCGAAAGTGTTCGGACTTTTCTTGCCGTGTTATGGGGTAGACTCAAGCCCCTGGCGAACTGAACGTACCAAAGTGTACGGGTGCAATTTGTAGTAAATAAGTAGTCAAGGAAAAAGATAAAGAAAATGTAATAATAAGCTGACGATGTATATTTTTTCATTGTTATTTAAATAATACATCAAAGCGTATGTATACAAGTAGTGCGATAAGCAAAATAGGACTATTTGACATGTCCTAGCCAAGGGTAAGCTGTGTGTTGGTATGTAAAACAGGTATAACGATCGTTATCAGAGACCACCTGGGTAAAGACCACCTGGGTATTTACTTATACGTCAAAGCTTCTTGCCTCCTTGGTTTTTCCTTCCCGTGCTGAGTCCGATAATCCGGCTATCTGAAAGGGCTTCCAGAAAGTAGGGTCCTAAAAGAAATAAAATGACAAAGGTATATGGGTCCTGGGGCGGTTGAGACGCATTGTGGACCGCGTCGTAGTCGTGCCTCCGCATATGACCATGGTATTTTGACTGCGTAATTATGTACGCATGGCACAAATTTTGCCGCTTGACTGGGACTAGGACGGAGGACGAATTGCTAGTCGAGCTCTGGACGTGCTGGGCGATCCTATTGCAGGGAACTCCGGACTCGCTTGATGGTGACCGGAGGCTTTATTGCCCAATTAGAGGTCTGCCTAAGAAGGCTGCTTTGTACTTCTGCCGTGAGGGCCGCAGTGTGCTCCTCCGTACGGAGCGAGCGCTCTGTGTTTCCATTAATTTTTATAACCCCGCAAGGTCCTGGCATTTTGAGCTTGAGGTATGCATAATGCGGTACCGCATTGAATCTAGCAAATGTGGTTCGTCCGAGCAGTGCGTGGTAGCCACTGCGGAAATGGACGATACCGAAGATTAATTCCTCGCTTTGGAAGTTGTCCGGAGATCCGAAGACTACTTCCAGTGTGATTGAGCCCGTGCAAGAGGCCTCCACACCTGGTATGACACCTTTGAAGGTGGTTTTGGTGGGTTTGATCCTTGAGGGGTCGATGCCCATTTTGCGCATTGTATCCTGATAAAGTAGGTTCAGGCTGCTGCCCCCGTCAATAAGGACTCGTGTAAGGTGGAATCCGTCGATGATGGGGTCGAGGACCAGTGCGGCTGAACCGCCATAACAGATAATGGTAGGATGGTCCCTACGATTGAAAGTGATCGGACAAGAAGACCATGGGTTAAATTTTGGGGCGACTGGCTCCATCGCATAGACGTCCCTTAGTGCACGCTTCTGTTCCCGCTTGGGAATATGGGTTGCGTATATCATGTTCACCGTTTTCACCTAGGGAGGTAATTTCTTCTGTCCACCTGTGTTCGGCGGCCGGGGATCCTCCTCGTCATCACTAGGCAGCCCACTTTCCTTATTTTCGGCATTCAACTTGTCGGCCTGTTTGAACACCCAGCATTCTCTGTTGGTGTGGTTGGCAGGTTTATCGTGGGTGCTGTGAATTTGACACGAGCGATCGAGTATGCGGTCCAGACTGGACGGGCCCAGGTTGTTTCTTTTGAATGGCTTTTTCCGCTGACCGGACTTAGAGCCACTGAATCTGGCATTGACTGCCGTGTCTTCAGTGTTGTTGCTATTGTTGCGACGCTTGTGTCTGTTGCGTCGTGGCTTGACGTTGCTATCTCTGGCATCTGAAGTGCCGGGATTTATTGATGTGTTGTTGCTACGAGCCAGCCAGCTGTCCTCGCCCGCACAAAAGCGAGTCATGGGTGTCGTGAGGGCTGCCATGGACTTCGATTTCTCTTGGCCGAGGTGTCGAGCGAGCCACTCATCGCGTATGTTATGCTTAAAGGCCGCTAGGGCTTCAGCATCTGGACAGTCGACGATTTGGTTCTTTTTAGTTAGGAATCGAGTCCAGACTTTCCTGGCTGGCTCTCCGCGCTGTTGGGTTATGTGACTTAAGTCATCAGCATCAAGTGGATGCACATAAGTGCCCTGGAAGTTGTCAAGGAATGCGTCTTCCAGGTTCTCCCAACTGCCAATGGAGTTTGACGGCAAGCTATTCAGCCAATGCCGAGCCGGTCCTTTGAGCTTAAGTGGGAGGTATTTGATGGCATGTAGATCATCGCCGCAGGCCATGTGAATGTGGAGAAGGAAATCTTCAATCCATACCGCGGGGTCTATTGTACCATCGTTCGATTCAATGTTCACAGGTTTAAACCCTTCTGAGAATTCATGATCCATTACTTCGTCAGTGAAGCATAGGGGGTGCGTGGCGCCTCTGTGCCGGCCTATATAATGATGCAGTTCAAATGAGTCTAACATGTTCTATTCGGCCCGACCGAATTTGTTTTTAGCATATCCGGTGTGACGGTCGTCATCACGCGTTGAGGCGCGCCCCGCGATCCATAGATCGATCTTGACTGTCCTGCTTTGTTTTCCAATACATCTCGCAGGTCCTGCGTGTATCCCCGGGCCTTTGTATTTTTGCTTGTTTGGTGACGGGGTGCGAGATGGTGTTTGGGCGGATACACCGCTTTGCCTTGGCCACGAGGTGGCCGGTCAGCCGCATTGTGCGCTGGTAGTGTGGGATTTAATGCCTCCTCCTCGAGTTGAGGTAACAACCTATGCTTCGGGTAACTTTTGGTTGGGCGCTCGAGTCCGTATTCCTCGGCTGCCAGGACCTCAATCCATTTATCAGTTAGCGGATCTTGATCAGCTTGAAGCTGCTGCTGCTTTTTCTTCAGGATTTTTGCAGTGGCAATAAGCCGGCGCTTGAAGCGCTCCTGCTCGAGGGGATCCTCAAGCACGATGATTTCTTCATCGCCGAGGCTTACTTCGTCTTCGGAGAGGGGCAGGTAATTGTCGTCCTCTGATTCTCCAGTTGTTGCCTGTTTCTTAGGGCTAGCTTGCCCATCCTCCTGGTTGTCCTGCTCGAAGTCTAGCTAGGCGGGATTGTTTTCGTCTTTGGCACCATCCGGATTGCTATCATCTCTTGTGCCAGTATCACCATCTTTGCTATGGCGGGGCTTAGAGCGGTGTCGACAACGCCGGTGCTTATATTGCTTCTCACGGGGATTATCCTCCATTGCCTCATTGCCATTGTTTTCTTTGGGGGTGTCCACCATATATATATATATATATATATATATATATATATATATATATATATATATCATATGATAAGGTAGCTGTCCAGCGCCCTATGGGCGGTGGTTCCGGTTCTTCTCCTGCATCATCGTCCATACCGTCGATGTCTTCGGAGTCGAAGTCAAGCATGTCGATTAAGTCATCGACAGTGGCTATTAAGTGGGTGATGGGTGGGGAACGAATTTCTTCGTCGCCCACTTCCGACTCAAGCCGGACATAGTTCGTCCAAGACTCTCCTAATAGAGAGCGAGAGCTCAATGAATTTAGCGCGTCGCCCAAGGGTGAGTGCTGAAAGATAACCGCGGAGGTAAACTCCATGATTGGTGCATGTCGTGGAAATATCATGTGAGATGTCCTAGCGGAAGGACTTAGTCATGGAGCCATTGCAACGAGATTAGCTTGAAGGGGTTAAACCAGACAAGGGACACGAGAGCTTATACTAGTTCGGCCACTTCGATGAAGGCAAAAGCCTACGTCTAGTTGTGATGGAATTATTGTGGTTTCGATGACCAGGGAGCAAATACGCTTTGCCTGAGTCTCGAGTTGTTGGGTGTTGCCCCTGAACCACCGACGGGTCATCGCTTTATATACACAGGTTGACGCACGGCCGGTTTACAGAGTCCCGAGGCCGACTTATACAAGTGTTCGGCTCGGTCTCTCCCTTTCCCTATCTTACAATACAAGTTATACAACTATGACCGTTTACCACTATGGGCCCTAATCCGCCTCTGGACTTTGGGTCTCTAAGCTTTATTAGTAAAACGCCATCTTCTTGTCTTCACGGGCTTCAGTATAGTTGAGTGTGAACCGGCCCCTCCTGGGCGGTTTACACTCAGTAGTTATATCCTCAACATTAGGCCCCAGATTTATTTGAAACTATTCATGTCAATCTTCAGTACTTAGAAAAATTCCATGAGCATATTCTAATGATTCTCCGTAAACCGCCATGTAGTCTTCTCCCTGTAAACTTTGGTGAACCGGCGTGACGTCATCTTCTGCCACTACAGTAAATCATCATGATGTCATCTCCGCATAAAAAGATTTATGAAGATTCCCTTCTCTTAATTAATTCCCGAAGATCGAGGCAACAGCTGCACCCTCTTTTGCCACTTCAGGTCCCTCATTTTTGCGCCTACCGTTTTATCCTCTTGCCTTTATAAATAGGGCCCGAAGAGCAAATACACTTTGCCTGAGTTTCGATGACCAGGGAGCAAATACGCTTTGCCTGATTTTCGCGCCTGCCGTTTTATCCTCTTTCCATTTTGTTTCCTTGCCTCTCGTCTTCCTCCTCGCGACCCGAAGAGCTCAAGCGCCGCCGCCGCCACCGTCAATCCTCGAATCTGCACCGACTAGGCCACTGCATCACCCTGTTCGTACCAGAGATCCTGCAATACCCTTTGCTGTTGCGTGGCCCTGGTAAGCTTTCTTCCCGTAATCCTAGATCCCTATTAGGGCTTCGGGTTCATCCGTGTTCATCGACATTCATCAGTGCTTCTCCGCCTTTCCCTTAGCCTCTTTACTGAATCTAGCTATGCCTGATAGTTTTCTTTTGCGGTTAGATCCATAACTTTAGTCTGCCGCACCACAGCGTCTTGCTGTTCCTGGACAAAACTCCACCTGGACCTTCTCCGTTCCTCTTAGCGCCATTGTAGGGCACAGAAAGATTTTCTTTATTGAACCACGGTAAATCCAAAATTATATTGCCATATTGTGAAACCTGTTTCTGTAAACACTTCGTAGATTTCAGCTCTGCCTCTTCTGTTTAAGGGCGGTTTAACATTTAGTAGTTGGTAATCCGCCATATGCCATTAGCCCTCACTTAAACCGCCATCTTGCCTTGAGTAGTAATTTCCGGTTTAACTCACATATATGCCTTGATCAAATTCCCCGGTTTAACACCGATTAGTGCACATCAACCTTCAATCGTAAACCGGCCTTCATTTTTCTTTTACAGTTTGCTTTCCAAGATGACCAAGCAATTCTCTGCTTGCAACTGGGTTCCTTCCCGGACCACGGAAACGCAAATCAATGGATATGTTCGGACTGGCGCTTTAGCCTCAAAAAATGTCCTTCATTGGTCAGTCCCTGGCCCTGAGTGCCCTCTTGAACCTTAGGATGGAGAAGTGATTGTGTTCATGCAGCATCTAGACCGGGGACTCAGCCCTCCCGGATTAAAGTTTTTTTGGGATGTCCTTCCTAGCTTTCAACTCCATCCACAAGATATTGGACCAAATTCTGTATCCAACATATAATTTTCAAGTATTCTGTGAAGTTTACCTTCAAGAAGAACCATCAGTTGAGCTCTTCCGAGACTTTTTCCATCTAAACCGCTGAACTGAGTTCTCTGATGGTCCCAACACTGAACTTGGTGGGGTGTCAATCCAGAAGCGGAAAGAAGTTGATTTCCCTCATGGAAAACATCACAGGCACCCCAAAGACTGGAACCAAACATGGTTCTATTGTCAGAACACTGCTCCTGCTGATGAAAACCCTCTGTCGGGTTACCGTGTGCACCAACTTAGTAATGGCCATCCACGGCCTCAATGGCTTACGGCCAGAGAACGACAAGCTTATGCACCTCAACTTGCTATGCTCCGGGCCTTCCTAGCAAACGGTTTAACCAACGTCGACCTTGTTCGCTGCTGGGTTTCATGGGGCATCCTGCCCTTAAGCCGCCGCTCCGGGTTGATGCATGAGTACACCGGCAGCATCTAGGATCCTCAACGGTAACATGAAATGGAAATGACTGATGATGAAGTCACTAACTCGGTCAAGAAGATGCTAGACGAACCGATCGCTGAATGTAGCAAAACTGGGTTGCGCCCTTTTTATGCCTCCAACAAACCGCCAGTGGTAAAAACTTTAACCTTGTGCTTTTTGATCCGTCTCCGCTTTAACACTGCTATAATAATCCTTTGTTTTAATTTTCTAGGCCAATAACTCCTTCTGGAAGAGGAAAGCTTCAGAGAAACCGGCAAGGGCTCCTCGTGCCAAAAGCAAAGTCATAAAGAAACCAGCCAAGAAGAAAACCACGGAGTCTTCTAATCCGCCTGAAGATGTCGATGAATCGGAACAAGAGGTAAAACTTGATTCCCTTGGCTTATTTTTCATACACCTTATTAACAATGACTATTACCAGGATGATGCAGAAGCCAGCCGCGCTGATCATGTTGAGGTTATCTCCCTTTCCTCCGGTTCGATCACGTGCCGGTTCAAAAATTTCGCCGTGCAGTTCGCAAAGTAAAATACTCTCACCCTCTTGCTTATTTGGATCCAAAATTTTCTTTGAAGACACAGAAACCTGAAGGCCGTCGCACAACCCGGCATAGTGGCCAGCAAGTCATTTCTTCCGGTTTACCAGACACTCCAAACCTGAAAGTCGTCCCGAGGTCTCTTGCTCTTTTAATAAACCTTGTCCCTTGGCGGGTTGCTTCCGAAACCCACTTAATCCGTCTGACTCGAATTATCAGGTGTCTTCCAATTCCTCATCTAGCGGTTCATCAACCACTCAGCTGCCTCCCCTTAAAACCGTCCCTGGGTAAGTATACTACTACCCTTCAGCATTTTCCTTCATGTTTTGGTTTACCGTGCTAATCTTTATTTGATACTACAGTGCTAAAGCCCGACTGAGCAAGAAAGCCAAAACCAGTACCCCCGCTGGTGAAGTTGAACCGGAGAGGGCCCCGGAAGGCGCAAGTAGAGATACTAATGTCATGGATGACTCTGTCGCACAAGATGAGAATACAGAAGGTAATCCGCCGGAAGCTGACCCAACCATTCACGTTGATCCATCGAGCCTACATGCTACTCCTCCAAGTCCGGCTGCTGATCCACCGAGCCCAGCCAGGGATACCGTCAATCCGCCAAGTCCGTCAAAAGGTGGCGATGATGATGTTATTATCACAGGTACAGGTCACACCAGCCCTGGCAATCCGGTTGTCTTGTCAAAGCATACCGCCAAGGAAGAATTTGTTGCTATGGGCAAGGGGAAAGAGAAGACAGATTTATCCCGCTATGTCAACCTTACTGCCAAAGAACTTCATTCCGGTTTCTTACATCGCCTATACACAAGCCAAGATTATGAGGCCGGCTTGGTGAACATGATGAAGGAGCGCTATGAGGTAACTTTCTAAGAACTTTAATCTTGCTTGTTCTGTATATCTTCATTGTAGCCCCCAAGGGTCGGTTTGTCTCTTGAAGACAAACCGGGACTTTGTGAATAAAGAATGCTTCAATTGAGTAGCCCCCTCGGGCCGGTTTAACCTTATGAAGGTAAATCGGGACTTCATGATCCAATATTCATTTTGCCAACTCCTTTCACCTTTGTACTTTTTCATCAAATATGCATTAGCCCCCAAGTGCCAAGATTCATACTTGTATTGAGCCTTGTGACTTTTCAAATAAATAGTAGGAAAAAAAGCATTCCGCATTAGCCCCCAAGTGCCAAGTGTATAACTGGTTATATGCTTGGGACTTTGAGAAAAATATCATCATCATCTGATCTTTGCAGGCCAATATAAACAACAAAGACTCCAAAATTGCCGATCTTCAAGAGAATATCAAGTCCCAGCAATCAGAGACTTCCAAGTCCAAGGATGAGGTTAAAATCGCTTTGACAGCCATGGAACAACTTAAGGAAGGGTTCAAGAATGAACGTGCTAGCTGGGAAACTGAAAAGACTGCATTGTTGAAGCGGGATGAAGACGCCGAGTCAGCTCTTAAACCGGTGGTGGAAGAGCTAACTGGGTTGAAGCGCCAAGTAAATGCCATGACCTCTGCAATATTTGGTAAATACTATTGTCAAGATTTCTTGAATAACCATCTTTGAAATTGCCGGTTTAACATCAAAGTCTTAAACCGTTATAGGTGGCCGTGTTGCTCATCTGGGCTCTGACATGCGGATGAAGCTGAAGGCAGCATATATGTTGATAGAGCAACTGTATACCGGTGCCCAACGGGTTATCTACGCAGTCTCATACAACAAACCGGAACCAACATTGATCAAGGACACTCTAGCAAGGTTATCAATGACGCCGGCGCAGATAGAGGAGATGAAGCGATCTACTGCCAGGGCTGGCGCTTTGTTGGCACTGACTCGGGCCAAAGCATGTATATCTGACTTGGATCCAGTTGATATCACCAAAGGCTTTCCGGATGAACAATCAGACGGATCAGCATTTGATAACGAAGCCCTCAAAGCCCTAACAAAGGAGATGTGTCCGCTGTCAAGCCAACTGGCTGAAGAGGCTAATTTGACTGTTCATCGGTCCTTTTATGATGAAAAGAACCTACGTGTTGACACTACTGTGACAGAAACGCAGAACATTATCCCGCCAATCCGTAAGCACACTTATGCCCCTGATGTTGAACCGCCCAATCTTATAAGTGAAGAGGTTGTCTTTCAGGCTTTAAGCGGATTGACTGGACCACTGTTGACTTCCAGCCACTGGGTGGGCAGGAGGAGGGTGAACTGATGCCAGATGATCCATCAACTTCACATCAACCTGGTGATGAGTCTTGATCCGGCAACCGGGTTGATGTTCACAAACTGTGCTTATGTAAAGAACAATTATTATTGTGGGCTTCCAAGCGCCTTGTAATAGGCTAGTTGAAATACTTTGATCTGCTGCCATCGTGCACTGAGATATGACTTTGTTTGATCCGCCATGATATTTATGGCGCTAGCTTATATATCTTCATAGTATTATGCAATCCCTGTGTCTGCATAAAAAGATCTGTCCGGGCGGTTTACCGCCGGACGGGTCATAATGCCCAATACACAACCTGGTGGGTAACCAAGTTTATAAAAATAGAAAAAAATAAATCATACCTATGATATGAAATTATGCTCTTGGTTTACCAACTTGATTGTAGTAAAGGTGAACACCCAACTCTTTTAATGTTCATAACTTCCACCATGCAGTGCCGGTATGTATTAAGTCACACCGGGTTGTGATGAACACCGGATGATCATACTGGCGACATGTAGTCAAAGCCAGACCAGATTAAAAGATGTTGGTTCACCATTGATTATATACTTAACAGATGATAACTGTAAGCCACACCGGGTTAAGAAACACCGGGTTGAGATGAAGACATATAGTCTGGCCGGGTCGAAAGACGCCGGCTTACTTTTAAAAGTTGATTAATAAAGATAAAACTTGCAAAAATGAAAGCGAATAAAAACCTGTAGTCGAGGCTTTTCGAGGGCTGCCAGGCCCAAATTCGAGGCTTTTCGTGGGCTGCCAGGCCGCTGAGTTAAACCATTTGACAAAGCCTTTTAAGATGGTCCTCGAACTATCCAATCGTCGTTTTAACTTTGATAAGTTCAGGGTCTCAATGATCGTAACTTCTCAATCGTTCGGCGGGTCGTGCCAGGATTACCTGGATAGGAGTGGCTTACTTGATGAAGGCAGGTTAACCCGGGGTTTTAGGTGAATACACCAGGCTTCCAAGCCGTGGGTTGATACCCAATTACAATGGTCCTTTCAAACTCTTTGTTACTTTACACAAAGAGCCCCCAAGTAACTTTGTGAGCTGTGCTTAATGGGTGTCTATGTTTGAGTCATGCTTGTAGCAACAGATCTCTCTTTGGCCCCTTGGGTGTGAAGCTCCCAAGTTGTATGATGGCAAAATAGCTGGTTTAATGGACAAAACGGGTCATCGCTTTGGCAGCAGAAGCCCCCTTGTAACCAAGGATTATTGGAAGAACGGCAGAGGTCCTGCTTGTAGCAAGGATGCCGGTTTATTGTATTGAGCATAATGTATACATTGTCATAATATGTACGCAAGAAGAGCCCGTAGTCCAGGTGTAGTAAGGCCGAAGGATAGCTATGTTCCATGGCCGTCGGGTCTCCTCCTCAGAACCGCGTGAGTATTCTCGAACGTCAATGAGGTAGTATGATCCATTATGCAGATTCTTGCTGACCACAGAGGGTCCTTCCCAAGGTGGGGATAACTTGTGCATATCGATCTGATCTTGGATGAGCCGGAGCACTAAATTGCCTTCTTGAAAGGTTCTTGTTTTAACCCGGCGGCTGTGATAACGCCGCAGGTCTTGTTGGTAAACCGCCGAATGAGCCAAGGCCATGTCCCGCTTCTCATCTAACAGGTCTAGTGCTTCTTGACATGCTTGCTCAATGTCCGCTTCAACATAATTGGCAACCCGAGGCGAGTCATGACGAATATCACTGGGGAGTACCGCCTCTGCTCCATAAACCATGAAGAAAGGTGTATAACATGTAAACCGGTTTGGGGTGGTGTTTATGCTCCATAACACAGATGGTAGTTCTTCCACCCAGCAACCCGGCGTCTGCTTCAAAGGGACCATAAGCCGGGGCTTTATACCCTTTAAAATTTCCTGATTAGCTCGCTGAGCTTGACCATTAGATTGGAGGTGAGCCACGGACGCCACATCAAGCCGGATGTGCTCTCGTTGACAAAAGTCCTCCATCTCGCCTTTAGAGAGGTTCGTGCCATTATCTGTGATAATGCTATGTGGAAAACCGAAACGGAAGATCACCTTTTTGATGAACTGAACCGTCGTGGCTGCGTCACACTTGCTTACTGGCTCTGCTTCAACCCATTTAGTAAATTTGTCCACCGCCACCAACAGGTGGGTCTTCTTATCTTTGGATCGCTTGAAAGGCCCTACCATGTCAAGCCCCCAAGTGGAAAATGGCCAGGTGATAGGAATCATCCATAGCTCCTGAGCCGGAACATGAGCTCGGCGTGCAAACTTCTGACAAGCATCACATCACTTTACCAGGTCCTCAGCATCGGCATGAGCCGTCAACGAGTAAAAACCATGACGAAAAGCTTTAGCCACCAAGGATTTTGAATCGGCGTGATGACCACAGTCTCCTTCATGGATCTCGCGTAAAATCTCACAGCCTTCTTCAGGAGAGACGCAACGCTGAAACGCCCCTGAAACACTGCAATGATGCAACTCGCCATTGACGATTGTCATGGACTTGGATCGCCGGACTATCTGTCTGGACAGAACTTCATCTTCTGGTAACTCGCCCCGGTTCATATACGCCAAGTATGGAACCATCCAATCCAGAATGATATGTAAAGCGGCCACCAACTGTGCCTCTGGATTAGGAATAGCGAGGTCCTCCTCTGTGGGCAGTTGAACCGACGGATTATGTAGGACATCCAGAAAGGTATTGGGTGGCACAGGTTTACGTTGAGATCCCAGCCGGCTTAAAGCATCAGCTACTTTGTTTTTACGCTGATCAATGTGCTCAACCTGATAACCTTTGAAGTGACCAGCTGAGGGAGTCCTGGATTAGGGGGTATCCGGACAGCCGGACTGTGTACAACGTCCGGACTATTGAAGCGTGAAGATACAAGACTCAAGACTTCGACCCGTGTCCGGATGGGACTTTCCTTGGCGTGGAAGGCAAACTTGGCAATCCGGATATTATATTTCCGTCCTTGTAACCGACTCCATGTAAACCCTAGCCCTCTCCGGTGTCTATATAAACCGGAGAGGTTGGTCCTTAGAAGGCCGATCACAATTACATTCATACCATCATAAGCTAGCTCTTAGGGTTTAGCCTCTACAATCTCGTGGTAGATCTACTATTGTACTACCCATATCATCAATATTAATCAAGCAGGAAGTAGGGTTTTACCTCCATTGAGAGGGCCCGAACCTGGGTAAACATCTGTGTCCCTTGCTTCCTGTTACCATCAGCCTTGATGCACATATCGGGACCCCCTACCCGAGATCCGCCGGTTTTGACATCGACATTGGTGCTTTCATTGAGAGTTCCTCTGTGTCATCGCTGTCAGGCTCGATGGCTCCTTCAATCATCATCAACGACGCTATCCAGGGTAAGACTTTCCTCCCCGGACAGGTCTTCGTGTTCGGCGGCTTCGCACTGTGGGCCAATTCGCTTGACCGCCTAGAGCAGATCGATAGCTATGCCCCCGGCTATCAAATCAGGTTCGGAAACCTGAACTACACGGCGAATATCCGCGGAGACTTGATCTTCGACGGATTCGGGCCAGCACCAGAAGCGCCGAACAGTCGCGATGAGCACGGCTTAGACCTGCCGTCAGACTTTGCTCGGGATATCACCCCGGCAGAAGCCTCGAACCTAAATCCGGGGCAGGTTGCTTCGCCTAAGGACGGAGGGCTGGACCCCACCCCACAGGCCGTTCCCTCATCGGTGATGGAGCTGAACACAGGTCTCACCTCTGAGGGAACCTGTGACTCCGGACCCCCGGATTCATATCCGGACGTAGGTTCCAGTCCGCGCGCCTCCGAGCCCGCTGATCCTGGTTGGGCTCCGGTGATGGAGTACACCGCGGCGGACGTCTTTCAGCACTCGCCCTTTGGCGACATGCTGGACTTATTGAAGTCTCTCTCCCTGTCAGGAGACTCCGGGCCGAACTATGTCCGGCTCGAATGGGAAGCAGACAACGACGGAATTCGTTGCCCACCCACCACCCACTTTGTTGCCACGATCGATGACTTAACCGACGTGCTTGACTTCAACTCCAAAGACAACGACGGTATGGACGATGATGCAGGAGGACTACGGGGACCACCACGCATAGGGGGTGGGCGGCCACCTCCCCATGTGATATATATGGTGGACACCCCAAAGGAAACAAGTGGCGGCCAGGCAACGGAGGATAACCCCTCAGGGAGAAAACCAAAACATGTGCGTTATTGACGCCACTCCAAGCCCCACCACACCAACAACGGCCCCGGAAACAAGAGCAGTCCGAATGGTGCCGAAGAGGAATACAGCCCTGATCAGCCTACCCTGAAGCAGGTCGGAACGGTCATGATGGGATACTTGGAGAGGGGCAACTATACACCCCCCCCTCCGACGACGAGGTAAGCCTCGGCAATGATGAATTCGGTGTGCCTGCAGACCCAGTGGAGCAAGTTCGCTTCAAGCGACGGCTCATGGCCACGGCAAGGAGCCTGCAAAGGAAGCAAGAGCAACTTAAAGCTGACCAAGATGTGCTATCGGAAAGGTGGACCAAGATACTGGCCACCGAAAAGTACGAACTCGACAGCCCCGGCAAAGGGCATACACGGCACAACTGGCTACTTCAACTCAAGCAGGAAAACCACAGGCACACACCCAGACGCCCACGCATCACTACGGTCCAAGGCGGCAAGAAGCAGACACGAAGAGGCACCCTCAGGCCTCGACACAAAGGCCATAAACATCAAGACAAGGAAGCTGGTGTCAGGTCCGACAATGCTCAGTCCGCTAAACGGACAAAGAGCAGCACAAGCCTACTCGACCGAAGCCACATGCTAGATCAGCCGTGTTAAATTCACGGTACCCGAGAAGGACGGCAAAGCATACCAATAGAGAATGCAGGATCCTCAAAACAAAGCGGCTGGTCGCACGCCGGAAGCAATAAGGGGAGATGCCTCGTCAAAGACACCCCCCCTAGAGCGTAACCGTACGGCCGACCGCCCAGGACCACATAAACCACGGCAAGTCAATTGCAGTGCCTCTAGACCTAGTAGTCTGGGGTCTCCATAACACACAAAGCCCACAAGGGTATGACGCCATGGAAAACATCTCCTAAAAGATGTAAGGCGCAAAGGCCAAGTTCTATTGGCCCACCACTCTAAGAGGTTGTCTTCGGAACACCCAAAAAATGCTATGCCAAAGAATAAATCCTCGGCACCTTCCCACCATATGATAGTTTACCGTATGCTAACGGGAAAAACCACGTCGACTAGATTCCACGTGGTAAATTACCCAGGCCAACCATCTGGACATCCATTGCGACGTCCGCACTACCTCACGATCGAGCGGCTGGGCACACCAGGGCCCGAATAGAAACCTTGGTAGCAACAACAAGAGGACACCTAGCTTACTTCAAGCATTTCACATTTGCAAACTAACAATTGACGCAGAATAGAACTGGCGGCATGGAATTATCCCGGACACACAAAGGAAGGAACATGCAGGTAGAAGGCAGTTCGAATTCATTCTCGATCCACTCACAACTCCCTCCAGTCCGGCCATAACAGGTTCCACCAAATAACACCTCTTTCCATACATCATACTAATATGCATAGACATATCACCCTACTACAATGCGTAGACTCAAATAGCAATTACTGGCTGTCGTTTATCGCTGACACCTCTTTGCCGACAATGACAGCCACGCTTCACGTTCGCCTGGTTGTACCAGGGGCTCCACAATACGGCAACAAAGTCCAACCACCTTTTCGGTTGCTCGGCACCCCGAACTTATAGCACTATATGCATCTGCTCCGAATCATGTCTTGGGTCATTGGTTGGGTTTGCCCGGCTCCCATGTTTTGGTACCTTACGTTCCGTTCTATCGGCTAAGGTAGCGCTGGGAGAACTACTGCGATTGTGTCCCGGTTCAGCCGGACGAGCACCTTAGTAGAGAAAGCCAAAAACCGACTGTCATGATGAAGCGAGAGTCGGTCCGCTGTTCGAGAGGTTATAAAATCCCTAAAGATTTATTCCGCACAACGCCATTATAAATGCTGAGTGCGACGGATCGGTCTTCTGATTAGGCGCCAATAGAGCCCCTAGCTCGGCCTTCCGAACACTAGGGACTGCGCCGACCATACTCGAATTCCTATGGCTAAGTGAGAGTAATAAAGCCTTATAGTCCAATTGCCTGGTTCGCGGAAAGATACACCTCCTTAAAAGGACCCAACTAAGGGATAAAGAGTGTTCAGATATATCCCGAACACCTCCGCATCCTTTTTACGAGGGGGTAGAAGCCGACGACTGGCCAACTCTCAGATTTTGCATATAATAAACAGCCGCACAGGAAGAACATGCATTCAAATAAAATATAATAAACAGGCCATTATCCCATATTACAACAGGCGGCACAAATGCCATCAGGGAAATATGATGTCTTTAGCACACTTTTCCACCACAAGGCGGGCCCCTTTCATTACACCTTCATAATACAGCTCGGGCTTGCGGTGCTCCTTACCCTCCGGCGGCCCCTCAGTCATCAGCTTCTCCACGTCAAGCCTCCCCCAATGCACTTTCGCACGGGCAAACGCCATACGCGCGCCTTCTATGCAGACTGATCGCTTGATAGCATCAAGCCGAGGACAGGCGCCCACAATCCGCTTGACGAGTGCGAAGTAGCTGCTTGGAATCGGCTCTGCAGGCCACAGCCGGACAACTAAGTCCTTCATGGCTAGTTCGGCCGCCTGGTGCAGTTCGACCAGCTGTTTCATCTGATCGATAAATGGCACCAGATAGTTCGGCGCCAGATACTGCGACCAGAAATCCCTCTCCGCAGTCTTCTTCTCCTTGGTGCGGTAGAATTGAGCGGCATCTGATATGCTGCGAGGAAGATCCGCAAAAGCCCCTGGAAAAATAAGAATTCAGCTTGCCGCTTGGATTCTTCACCTTCTAACATATACAAAGATAAGAATACAGAAGGCCTTACCAGCCGCCACTTTCCGGGCCTCCTGAATGTCCCATGCAGCACCTCTAGCCTCTTCCCGAGCACCTTCTACATCCTCGAGAGCTTGGGCGAGCTCGGATTATTTCCCTTTTAGACTCTGTTCCAAGCCCTCGCTTTCCTTCAGAGCTTCCTGGAGCTCTCGCTCAGCTGTGATCACCCTGGCCTCGTGTTTTTCACGAAGCGCCTGTTCGGCCTCAGCCTTCTTGTTGGCATCAACCAAAGCATTCTTTAGTACCTCGTATTCAGCACCCGCTCCTAGAGCACACAATACTATAATTTTTTATTCTGCACAACCATTCGTTCGTGCCAACTCCAAGACAAATGTTTTTTTAACATACCTTGCTTGTCTTCCAGTTGCTTTCTCACACGGCTAAGTTCTTCTGCGGCCCGTGCAAGGCTCTGCTTCAATTCGGACACTTCCGCATTGAAAGCGGACGTCCTCTCTGCGGATGCCTGTTTTCACACCAAAGGGTATATGTTATTTACATAGGCTCCTGCGAAGGCAGGGGGTTTGATCCTTTGCCCGGCTCTGTCTCCTTCGTCGGACAGTGCATCAGGGGCTACTACTCATATTATGACAATTCCTCAAGGGTTTCCTAGGAAACGTACCTCAAAAGCCTTTATAAGGCTAAGGTAGGACGCGTTCAGCCCGCTCTCGGTGGCCTGAATCCTTTCAACCACCTCGCCCATAAGGGCCCGATGCTCATTGACAATAGATGCATTCTTCAACGCTGTCG
Source organism: Triticum aestivum (assembly GCF_018294505.1). Taxonomy (NCBI): domain Eukaryota; kingdom Viridiplantae; phylum Streptophyta; class Magnoliopsida; order Poales; family Poaceae; genus Triticum; species Triticum aestivum. The sequence continues at coordinate 14,804,791 of NC_057810.1, forward strand.
ATAGACCGCCAGGCAGCTCTACTTGAACAGAGGATGCCGGCGGCGTAGGCAGGCCCCCCGCCATCAGGGGTGGCTGCTCGCTCGATCCCGGAACCCTAGAGGTCCCGGGGGCCGTATCCATCCCCGCGTGTTCGGCACTAGGGATATGTCCTCCCTGGTCCGGGTCTTGTCGAGATAACACCTCAGTGTCGCGCCCAGACTTGGGGGAAGGGGCCCGCGGTGGTGTCTCGCTTGCCAAAGCGTCCGAGTCCAGTGAATCCTCCGACGAGGACCGGCCGGCGCAGGACCTTGCCGGACTGTGCAATATGTAGGCAACAGTCAAAACCACTATACTAAAAGACAATCCCGGACGCATATGCGTGTTCGGATACTTACGACTTCTCCAGGGGCTGGGCCCTGGGATCCCACTCCAGGCTTCTATCGACAGCTGTGGGGGATGCCCCTGGGAGGGAATGTTTCCCCCTCTTGGGCGATCCGGCCTCCAGAGATGTGGAGGCCGTCCTCTTCCTCCCACCATCAGAGTGAGGCTCATCCTCCTCTACTTCCTCCTCTTCGTCCTCGGACGAAGGACCATCGCTGGAGTCTTCGAATTTGGCATCCGAAGCCTCGCGACGGTGAAGGCCACCCCGGGTCTTCTTGACCTTCTTGGAGGCCTCTTTCTTTGGTGCCTTGTAAGGCGCGGGGACCATCACCTTCGTCAGAAGAGGTCCGGTCGGTTCCTCCGGCAGGGGGGCTGGACAATGTAGCCGCTCCACCTTCTTTACCCATCCCTGAGGTTGCAAAGAAACACGATTAGGGTGTCTCCCGCATGACATGCCAATTAAAGCATGAATAGACAGAGTGTGGATGTGACTTACCGAACTTGGAGAATGGGATGATTGATACCCACGGTCCTCGGTGGGGCCTGGCCATGATTTGCCGGACTTAAAGAGCACCTTCCAGATATCCTTGTGGGAGGAATCATAAAGCTCTTGACGGGTTTGGTACACGGCCGGATCGAACTCCCACAGGGTACAAGCTCGGCGCTGACAAGGGAGAACCAGGCGAACTAGCATCACCTGGACTACGTCGATGAGTTTGACGTCCCTATCAACCACACCCTGAATGCGCGTCTGGAGCAGTAACAACTCGTCGGACGAGCACCAGTTGGGGCCCTTCTCGGGACAGGACGCGAGCTGCAGTGGAGCTCCGGATCTGAACTCTGGAGCTGCCGCCCACTTCTTGCCGCGTGGTTCGGTGATATAGAACCACTGCTGCTGCCACTCCTTGACGGAGTCGTTGAAAGCGCCTTTCGGCCAAACAGCCTTGGGCATCTTGCTTACCATGGCGCCGTCGCACTCGGCGTGTTCACCACTCACCACCTTGGGCTTCACATTGAAGATCTTCAGCCATAGGCTGAAGTGAGGTGGAATCCGGAGAAAAGCCTCGCACACGACGATGAACGTCGAGATATTGAGGAAGGAGTTGGGGGAAAGATCATGAAAATCGATCCCGTAGTAATACATGACTCCCCGAACGAACGGGTGAAGGGGAAACCCGAGCCCACGGACGAAATGGGGAAGGAACACGACTCTCTCATGAGATTCTGGAGTGGGGATGACTTGCCCCGCCGGTGGAAGATGGTGGCCGATCTTCTGGGCCAGATACCCGGCTCCTCGGAGCTTCTTGATGTCTTTCTCCTGGACAGTTGAGGCCATCCATCTGCCTCCTGCTCCAGATCCGAACATCTTCGGGGACTTCCCTTCTTGGGGAAGAAAAGTGCTCGGGCGTTAGGGCTCGCACAGAGGGGAAGGAGCTAGCGGGAGAAGAAGGCGTGGGTAAAAGAGAAAGGAACTTGACCTCCTTATAAAGGCGATAAAGGCATTTCGTCACTCCCCACCTGCCTGGTGGAACCCGTCTGCCTCCCACTCGCCGCAGTTAGCGGCACGGTTAGATTACCCATACCCGTATTATTGAGAATCTTGTGATAAGGGGACACGATCTTTGCTTCGACAAGACGTGTCAAAGAAACCGCTTCATAATATGTGTGGTAGCTGGTTGTGGGAAAATGGATCGAATAATGATTCGACCGTAATAACATGTCACGTCATCGGAAAAAGTTGTCAGCAGATTGCATTTGTGAAATATCATTCTCTCTACGGTGGCATATGAAGATCATCTTGCAGATCCAGACACGGTCTACGTGTTCGATAACCACTTTGGAGTATTCGGAGGAGGAACCCGCCTTGCAATGCCGAAGACAATACTGCACGCCGGACTCAGCGTCATTGAAGCCTGGTTCAGGGGCTACTGAGGGAGTCCAGGATTAGGGGGTATTCGGACAGCCGGACTGTGTACAACGTCCGGACTATTGAAACGTGAAGATACAAGACTCAAGACTTCGGCCCGTGTCCGGATGGGACTTTCCTTGGCGTGGAAGGCAAGCTTGGCGATCCGGATATTCCTTCCTTGTAACCGACTCCATGTAAACCCTAGCCCTCTCCGGTGTCTATATAAACCGGAGAGGTTGGTCCTTAGAAGGCCGATCACATTTACATTCATACCATCATAGGCTAGCTCTTAGGGTTTAGCCTCTACGATCTCGTGGTAGATCTACTCTTGTACTACCCATATCATCAATATTAATCAAGCAGGAAGTAGGGTTTTACCTCCATCGAGAGGGCCCGGACCTGGGTAAACACCTGTGTCCCTTGCTTCCTGTTACCATCAGCCTTGACGCACAGATCGGGACCCCCTACCCGAGATCCACCGGTTTTGACACCGACACCAGCCACAACATCCACTTCTCGCCTGTAAGCCGCCATGAGGGGATCTTTAGAGTCCCAAGTGCCAGAAACTTGTTGAGCCACCAGATCAGAATCTCCAAGGCATCGTACTCGGCTCAAGTTCATCTCCTTAGCTACTCGAAGACCTTGGAGTAAGGCTTCATACTCAGCTGCATTGTTAGTACAAGGGAACATTAAGTGAAGAACATAATGAATTTTATCACCTCGAGGGGAAGTAAGGACAACTCCAGCCCCCGAGCCCTCCAATTGCCTGGATCCGTCAAAGTGAATAGTCCAGTATGTACTGTCCGATTTGTCCTCCGGTATCTACAACTATGTCCAATCATTGACTAAATCCACAAGGGCTTGGGTTTTGTTTGTTGTTTGAGGCATATACTTCAAACCGTGCGGCCCAAGCTCAATAGCCCACTTAGCAACCTGGCCATTCGCTTCTTTGTTCTGGATTATATCCCCCAAAGGGGCAGAACTGACCTTTGTGATGGGATGACCTTGAAAGTATTGTTTAAGCTTCCGACTTGCCATAAAAAACCCATACACCAGCTTCTGCCAATGCGGATATCTTTGATTTGACTCAATGAGCACTTTGCTGATATAGTAAACAGGCCTTTGAACCGAGTATTCCTTCCCAGCCTCCTTGCGCTCCACCACAATGGCGACACTGATAGCTCGGGCATTAGCAGCCACATATAACAGCAGTGGCTCCTTATCAACTGGAGCGGCAAGAACCGGCGGTTTAGCCAACTACTTCTTCAAGTCTTCAAACGCCACATCAGCAGCCTTGCTCCAGAAAAAATTGTCTGTCTTCTTCAACATCTGGTACAGAGGGATCGCCTTTTCTCCCAACCTGCTGATAAACCGGCTCAAAGCCGCAATATGACCCGCCAGACGTTGAACATCATTGATACATGCCGGTTTAGCCAGAGATGTGATAGCCTTGATCTTTTCCGGATTAGCCTCAATGCCCCGGTTGGACACCAGAAAACCCAAGAGCTTTCCCGCCGGTACACCAAAAACACACTTAGCTGGATTGAGCATCATTTTATAAACTCTCAGATTATCAAAGGTTTCTTGCGAATCAGAGATGAGCGTCTCTGCTTTCCTGGACTTGACCACAATATCGTCCACATAGGCATGAACGTTGCGCCCAATCTGAGTATGAAGACAATTCTGCACACAACGTTGATAAGTTGCATGGACACTCTTGAGCCCAAAGGGCATAGATACATAACAGAAGGCTCCAAAGGGAGTAATGAAAGTTGTCTTCTCCTGGTCCTTAACTGCCATCTTGATCTGATGATAAGCATCCAAAAAACTCAAACACTCACAACCCTGCCGTAGCATCAATGATTTGATCAATACGAGGGAGGGCAAAGGGATCAGCTGGGCAAGCTTTGTTCAAATCTGTGTAATCCACACACATATGCCAAGTGCCGTTTTTCTTAAGTACCAGCACCGGATTAGCCAACCACTCTGGGTGAAATACTTCCACGATAAACCCTGCTGCCCGTAGCTGAGCTACCTCTTCCCCAATGGCCTTACGCCATTCCTCATTGAAGCGGCGAAGAAACTATTTGACCAGTTTGAACTTCGGATCAATATTAAGAGTGTGCTCAGCGAGTTCCCTCGGTACACCTGGCATGTCAGAAGGTTTCCATGCAAAGATGTCCCGATTCTCACAGATGAGCTCGATGAGCGTGCTTTCCTATTTGGGATCCAAGTTGACGCTGATGTTGAACTGCTTGGATGAATCGCCAGGAACAAAATCAACCAATTTGGTTTCATCAGCCGATTTAAACTTCAAAGCCGGATCATGCTTTGTGGTGGGCTTCTTTAAAGAAGTCATGTCTGCTGGATCAACATTGTCCTTATAAAACTTCAATTCTTCCATTGCACAAACCTATTTGGTGTAGGCCGCATCACCTTCCTCACACTCCAGAGCAATCTTACGACTACCATGAACCGTGATGGTTCCTTTGTGACCCGGCATCTTGAGCTGCAGATAAACATAACACGGCCTCGCCATGAATTTGGCATAAACCGGCCGTCCAAATAAAGTGTGGTACGGACTTCTGATCTTGACCACTTCAAAGGTCAGCGTCTCGGACCTTGAATCATGATCATCTCCAAAAACCACCTCCAGAGCTATCTTACCAACTGGGTAAGCCGATTTACCAGGCACCACTCCGTGAAAAACGGTGTTTGACGGTCTAAGATTCTTATCTGTCAACCCCATATGCTGGAAGGTTTCATAGTATAAAATATTGATACTGCTCCCTCCGTCCATGAGTACCTTGGTAAACTTATAACCTCCCACTTGTGGTGCAACCACCAAAGCCAGGTGACCCGGATTGTCAACCCGGGGCGGATGATCCTCCCTGCTCCAGACAATAGGCTGCTCAGACCAGCGTAGATAACGGGGCACCGCCGGTTCAACAGAGTTGACTGCCCTTTTATGGAGTTTCTGATCGCGCTTGCACAAGCTAGTAGGGAAGACATGATGTTGTCCGCCGTTTAACTGCTTTGGGTTGCTCCTATAACCCGACCGCTGATGATTCCCCTGATTACTCTGTTGATGGTTACCACCTTGGTTATTCTGATTGCCCTGATTATTCTAAAACCCTGAGTTTGAACCGCCAGATGTGGCAATCCAGAAAAGATCAGAGTTTTTGAATTCCCTCATGATGTGGCAATCCTTCCAAAGGTGTGTGGCCGGAACCTCCTTTGTCCCGTGCTTTGGGCAAGGCTGGTTTAACAGGCGTTCCAGATTCATTCCTCCACCGCGCTGGGGCGGTTTACCCTTACGGCGCTGCATATTACCCTGCATACTAGTGTTAGCCACAAAATCAGAATTGTTCGCTTTACGCTTACCATTATTTCCGTGGTCTACCTGGTTATGTTGTCCCTTTGAACCGGCATTCTTCTTTCCCTTCTCTTGTTTCTCTTCATCAGAGTCAGGGTCCTTTGTATTATCAGACAACATACTTAACCAGAGCCGCCATGAGTGTTCCCATATCATTGCAGTGACGCTTGAGCCGTCCCAACTTCATTTTTAGTGACTTAAACCGGCAATTGCCCTCCAACATCACAATTGCTGTATCCGGATTGATGCGGCCGGATGAATGCAAAATTTCTGAAACTCGGCACACCCAATGGGTTGTTGATTCATTCTCTCCTTGGACACAATCCGCCAGATCTACAATGGACATAGGTTGCTTGCATGTATCTTTGAAGTTTGCTATGAACTTGGCCTTCAACTCATCCCAAGAATTGATCGAGTTAGCAAGCAGGCTCTTCAACCAGGTGCGAGCCGTTCCTTCTAGCATCATGGTGAAGTATTTTGCACACGCCGCTTCATCCACATCTAGCATCTCCATTGCCATCTCATAACTCTCAACCCACACCTCGGGGGGCTGATCAGCGGTATAATTAGGCACCTTGCGTGGCCCTTTGAAGTCCATGGGCAACCACACATTATGGAGAGCTGGGATGAGACACGGCACTCCCCAAGAGCTGAAGATAAGCCCTGTCCCTCGTTCTACTGACGCTGCTGGCTGAACCGGGGTGGGTTGATGATGACCTGTGTGCTGTGCCGCCAATGCGGCCTCCCTTCGCGCTCTGCCATTATACACCACATCCTGAGCATTCAAACCGCCGTTCGCCGGATTAGGCCCTCGAGGAGCATCATGACGCCGCACACTGCTTGACAGGGCCGGTTCATCCATGTGCCTGCTATAACTCTTGCTCGGACGAGGGGTTGAATCTATTCTGTCTCGGCTGTAGGAATAAGCCTGTTGCTGAACAATGGCGGTTTGAAGAAGATCCCTGGCTCGTCGAGTTTCAACCGCTGCTAATGAATCACCCTCCATCGGAATAGCCGCCAAACGTGATGTCGCCGCAATCATATTATCCAAGGGGCTGGAAAAGTGACCTGGCGGTGTTGCTACATACTGCAGCGGGTTGTTCATCCATCGAGGCGGGTCCATCGCCCGCGGCTGATCCGGTGCCGCCCCAGGTGCCTCGGTCTGGTTTACTCCTGCCGGATTGCTAGGCCCTGCTCCTTGTGTACCGAAGAGATTCAGACCTTCGTAAATTTGCGGTAGCCGAGATCGGTACTTCCTTCTCATGACATCGTTTGATGTGTTCTGATCCAACATAAGCCGATAATTCTACGCCTGGATCTGTTGCGATTGGGCATCTAAAGCGGCCCGCTCTTCGTCCATCCTGGCCTCCTCAGCTACCAAGTCTTCTTTGGCCTGAGCTATCTGATCCCTTAGCTTCGCGACATCCGCATTGTGTTGAACGTGAGTCTCTGGAGTCACCGCTATGGTCAACAATGCTGTCAAATCGTCCAGTAAACCAGCAGGAACTTGAGCCGGCCGATGCGCCGGGCCTCCTGCTGCGGCTGCCGATATGGAGACCATTGCTGTTGTAGAAGAAGATTGCACGGTGGCCTGTGTACCGGCCATGAAGATTGCAACCCGGTTTGGCGGTTCAAGGGGACCCGGAATACTGTCGCCATCGGAATATCCCTCAAACCGGCCATCGTGCAGTTGGTATAACGACTCAATTTTGCCAGTGGATGATTCACCATATGAGTAGACGGCTGTCTCACCATCGGACACCGATTCAGATTCTGCACCATGGATGAATCCTATGAACGCACGCTTCATGGCAGGCTGAACCCGGGCAGGACTTGCACGTTGAGCCGTCTCGACAAGGTCGGTGGAGATGTCCGGCTCAGGGCCCGGTTCGCCGATCTTGCCGATGAAAACGTGAATTCCACCAAAGGGGACCCAGTACCCGTACTCAATTGAGCTAGCCTCGGGGCCCCATCCCGCATCGTCGATGTAGAGTTTGCCGCAACGACTCTTGGTCATCCGGCCAACCACGTACCCCTTAAGGGTGTGTTTGGTTGGAGTCATGGACCGGAATGGCATGGGTCCAACCCAATACCAGGCCTCGTTTCGCGTTTGGTTAGACAAGTGGAACGGCACCCACCTGTTCCCCCGGACCGAATATTCGGCCCAGATGCGGAACGAGGTGAGACCTCGAAAATGGCCAGACAACGCGGAACCGCTCACCCTCGCACTCTCGCAGCCCTATCGCCTCGCCCTTCCAGGTGCGCCGCCTCCCCTCCTCTCTCTCCCCCTCCACAGATCTGAGCGGCACCGGCCTGTTCCTCCCTTCCCCGCCGGCCAATTCCTGCCTTGCCTGCCGGCTGATTCCTGCCTTCCCCGCCGGCCGCCAACCCCTTTCTTTCCTCTCATGATCTGCAGCAGAACAAGGGGAGCTTGGTCTGGATCTTATTGCAGCATCCTGCAGAGGATTAGCAGCGGGGCGGTGGTGGCTTCGGGCGAGCTGACAGCAGCAGCAGAGGCGCAGCACAGCACCTCACTATGAACGTAAAACCATCAATCAGTTCCTCTTGTATATGCTGCTGCTGCTCATGTATATTCCAACCGAGAATGATACAGAGAGATGGAGACTTATTGTGATGACTCATGGTTGTTGGTGATTCACTTTTGTTGCTTTATGTTGTTAGAATCAGTGGTCTCTTTTCCTAATTTGTACCAAAATACATGATGTCTAGTGTATCTTTGCAATATATATGTTGATGTAAGCATCATTGGTAGCCATATTTTTTATGGTATGCATCACTTGTAGATGGTCAAGAAGATGAACAAAAGAAAAAAGATGGTTAGGGGAGCTGCTTCTTTTGGAGATTTCGTACTGAAATGAAATGCTGCCAAAATTTTGAATTTTATTGCATTGCATTTTCATTCCGTCCTTCCAACCAAACAGTGGAACGGAACCAACCTGTTCTGCTCTTTTGCTCCTACCAAACACAGGAATGGAACGGACCCCTTCCTCTGGAATGGAACCATTCCATTCCATGACATTTGGTTCCTCAACCAAACACACCCTAAGTCCTTCAAAGCTTCCCTTCAAGAACTCGAAACCATCGTGCGATAGCCCACGGTGGGCGCCAACTATCATGGAAATATCACGTCAGATGTTCTAGCAGAAGGACTTAGTCGTGGAGTCATCGCAACGAGATTAGCTTGAAAGGGTTAAACCGGACAAGGGACACGAGAGTTTATACTAGTTCGGCCCCTTCGATGAAGGTAAAAGCCTACGTCTAGTTGTGATGGAATTATTGGGGTTTCGATGACCAGGGAGCAAATACGCTTTGCCTGAGTCTCGAGTTGTTGTGTGTTGCCCCTGAACCGCCGCCGGGTCGTCCCTTTATATACACAGGTTGATGCCCGGCCGGTTTACAGAGTCTCGAGGCCGACTCATACAAGTGTTCGGCTCGGTCTCTCCCTTTCCATATCTTACAATACAAGTTATACAACTATGACGGTTTACCACTATGGGCCCTAATCCGCCTCTGGGCTTTGGGCCTCTAAGCTTTATTAGTAAAACGCCATCTTCTTGTCTTCACGGGCTTCAGTATAGTTGAGCGTGAACCGGCCCCTCCAGGGCGGTTTACACTCAGTAGTTATATCCTCAATAGTGCCCAATCAGAGTCGATAGGCACGGACGCACGCGGTTTGGAACCTATGGCCGGAGATGAGTCCGAGGGTCCAATGACATAGATCTCTTGGGAGGTGAAGTGTGTGTTCGGCTCCAGCTCCGATGAATGTGCGGCCTTCGTGGCGGGGTCCATCCACCCGTCCTCGGATGGCGCGATCTACTCCAGATTAAGGGCTAGGGCAGCCGCAGGTGCGATCTCCCGAACACCGTCCGATGGCAGATCTAAGTCATGCCCGTCGTGACTGTTCGGCGCTCCTGACATGGGCTCAAATCCGTCGAAGATCAAGTCTCCGCGGATGTCGGCAGTGTAGTTCGAGTTTCCAAACCTGGCCTGATGGCCAGGGGCGTAGCTGTCGATCTGCTGCAGATGGCCAAGCGAGTTGGCCCGTAATACGAAGCCGCCGAATACGAAGATCTGTCCGGGGAGGAAAACCTCACCCTGGACCACATCGTTGCAGATGGTTGAAGGAGCCATCGAGCCTTATCGTGATGACACAGTGGAACTCTTAATGAAAGCACCAATGTCGGTGTCAAAACCGGCGGATCTCAGGTTGGGGGTCCCGAACTGTGCGTCTAAGGCTAATGGTAACAGGAGGCGGGGGACACGATGTTTACCCAGGTTCGGGCCCTCTCGATGGAGGTAATACCCTACTTCCTGCTTGATTGATCTTGATGATATGAGTATTACAAGAATTGATCTACCACGAGATCGTAGAGGCTAAACCCTACAAGCTAGGCTATGATTATGATTGTTGTTCTCCTACGGACTAAACCCTCCGGTTTATATAGACACTGGCGGGGGCTAGGGTTACACAGAGTCGGTTACAGAGAAGGAGATCTACATATCCGAATTGCCAAGCTTGCCTTCCACGCAAAGGAGAGTCCCATCCGGACACGGGACGAAGTCTTCAATCTTGTATCTTCATAGTCCAATAGTCCGGCCAAAGTATATAGTCCGGCTATCCGAGGACCCCCTAATCCAGGACTCCCTCGGTCCCCTTCCTAGGCCTCGCCGTCATCCGCCGCCCTGGTGCTCTCGGCGTGGCGTGGTCAATGTTGTCAACGACCGACTTCCATCGGAAGAGTATTGTACGTGGAGATCCTGACAGCTGGGTCCATGGCAGCCGCAAGGAAGTGCCTCCTTATTATGCGCAAAATAATTATTCCTCCACCTGATAGCAGGGACCCACTGGACGGGCCACCGTATTTCGCTAAAAACCGTGTCCCCCTTGACTATTGGGACCCACCGGACGGTCCACTGTATTTCATGAAAAAAACGGTCCCCCCGCTGTCAGCTCGGACCCACCGGAAGTGCCTAGTTATTACGCACAAAAAATGAATAGTCCCCCTGCTAGCTGGGACCCACCTTAGTGGGAGGCTGACTTGTGGGCCTACTAAGTTGACGGGGACGGAGGGCTTTGTCAAGTTAGTAAATATGAACTATTCTAGCTCCAGTGACCGTACGATGTCCATCCAACGGTCGTAGTGCTTCTTCAACCTCTGGTCTTCTTGCTCCAGCCACCCAAACCAGCGCCGGTCATGCCGCGTGCTCCTACCTCCCGTGGCCGGCTGTGATGCCATAGAGGCCTCACCCCCACTACTACTCCCACCGCTGGCCAAGCCATTCCTCTACTCACCGACACCCCATGTTATTCTACGGTGACGGCAGCCTCACACCGCAGCCGAACCAGTGATCCCTTATACTCCTCTATGCGTGGGCATCCACTGCCACGTCTTCCCCGGCTCTCCGTCGTCCCCTTCCTAGGCTTCGCTGTCGTCCACCACCCTGGTGCTCTCGGCGCGGCGTGGTCAACGTGGTCAAGGAACGACTTTCATAGGACGTGGACTGTAAGTGGAGAGGCTGACAGATGGGTCCACGGCTGCAACAAGGAAGTGCCTCCTTATTAGGCGCAAAATAATGATTCCTCCACCTGACTGCAGGGACCCACCGGACGGACCACCGTGTTTTGTGGAAAAAACTTTTCCCCCTGACTGCTGGGACCTACCAGCTACATCTTCACACGCAAGGAAGTGCGTCCAAGAAAAATGATTCGCCCCCTGACTGTTGGGACCCACCAGCTACATCTTCACACGCAAGGAAGTGCCTGACAGTCGGGACCCACCTGGTCGAAGCGTACGTAGCGTTGTCATTCTGGTCGCGAATGTGTACGTACATACTGGTCGATGTAGAGGCACGCATGTGTCGTAGTAGAGGCGTGCACGTAGCATGTACACACATGTACAACGGCCAGGGTGCAAGAAAGTAAATACGGCCACGTACATACATACGGGTGGGGTCTCGAACGCCTACTCGCACATACGTACGGCCAGGGCACGTGTACATGGCTGGGTCGGAAGGGAGAAACAGCGGCGTCGTCGTGTTCATGGGGGGCCAACCGGCTGGGTCGAAACAGAATGCATCGCCGTGTTCATCGGGAGGGCTTGGACAGAACAGCCGGTGGAAACAAGGTCTGGCGTACCGCAGAACGGAGGAAACGGCCTTGTGTTCAACCGCCCACGTTTAAAACGGGATCCTGTCCATCGGGAGGGGTCTGGCGTACCGCAAAATGGAGGAAATGGACTTGTGTTGGACCTCCTATAGTTGAAACGGGGTCTTGTTAATCGGGACGGGTGTGGCGTACCGCAAAACGGAGGAAACGGACTTGTGTTGGAGCGTTACGGTCGAAACAGGGATGATGTTCATCGGGAGGGGTGTCGCATACCGCAAAACGGGATTCCACAGGATACTGTTCATCTCCACCGTCGACCTCCTCCAGCCTCCACCTACGATTTTTCATCCACGGGCTCCTGTTCATCCAGCCTCCACCGCCCACTACTCCACTGGCTACTGTTCAACCAGCACTCTCCACGGGCTCCTGTTCAACCACCACTCCACGGGCTACTGTTCATCCACCCCTCCATCGTCTATTGTTCATCCAGCCCTCCACGGGGTCGTCCTGTTCATCCAGCCCTCCACGGGGTCCTGTTCATCCAGCCCCAACTAGCTCGATCGACCGGGGTCCTGTTCATCCAGCGGCAACACCACGGGGTCCTGTTCATCCACACCCACCGGGAACTGTTCATCCAAACCCTCCCCCCTTCAACGCTCACTGTTCATCCAGAGGCACCATCGATCGGCTTCAGTTAGCAGCAGTAGCGAAGGAATCGCTCGATCGGGTTCAGTTAACAGCCATCGATCAATCGCTCGGGTTCAGTAACGCGTAGTCTGTAGTGCAATCGCTTAGGTTGAGCAGGCGAACGCCTCGCTGATAACCCACAAGTATAGGGGATCGCAAGAGTTTTCGAGGGTAGAGTATTCAACCCAAATTTGTTGATTCGACACAAGAGGAGCCAAAGAATATTCTCAAGTATTAGCAGTTGAGTTGTCAATTCGACCACACCTGGATAACTTAGTATCTACAGCAAAATATTTAGTAGCAAAGTAGTATGGAAGTAACGATAACAGTGCAAGAGTAACAGTAGAGTTTTGTAGTAATTGTAAGAGTGGCAACGGTAAAGTAACTAAGCAAAGAGCAATATGTTAAAACCTCGTAGGCATTGGATCGGTGATGTATAATTATGTCGGATGCGATTCCTCATGTAATAGTTATAACATAGGGTGACACAGAACTAGCTCTAGTTCATCAATGTAATGTAGGCATGTATTCCGAATATAGTCATACATGCTTATGGAAAAGAACTTGCATGACATCTTTTGTCCTACCCTCCCGTGGCAGCGGGGTCCTATTGGAAACTAAGGGATATTAAGGCCTCCTTTTAATAGAGTACTGGACCAAAGCATTAACACTTAATGAATTCATGAACTCCTCAAACTGCGGTCATCACCGGTAAGTATCCCGATTATTGTCACTTTGGGGTTAACGGATCATAACACATAATAGGTGACTATAGACTTGCAAGATAGGATCAAGAACTCACATATATTCATGAAAACATAATAGGTTCAGATCTGAAATCATGGCACTCGGGCCCTGGTGACAAGCATTAAGCATAGCAAATTCATGGCAACATCAATCTTACAACATAGTGGATACTAGGGATCAAACCCTAACAAAACTAAATCGATTACATGGTAAATCTCATCCAACCATCACCGTCCAGCAAGCCTACGATGGAATTACTCACGCACGGCGGTGAGCATCATGAAATTGGTGGTGGAGGAAGGTTGATGATTACGACGGCGATGGATTCCCCTCTCCGGAGCGCCGAACGGACTCCAAACTAGCCCTCCCAAGAGAGTTTAGGGCTTGGCGGCGGCTCCGTATCATAAAACGCGATGAATCCTTCTCTCTGATTTTTTTCTCCCCAAACGTGAATATATGGAGTTGGAGTTGAGGTCGGTGGAGCTCTAGGGGGCCCACAAGGCAGGGGCGCGCACTAGGGGGCGCCCCCCACCCTCGTGGACAGCATGTGGGCCCCCTGATGTTGATTCTTTCGCCAATATTTTTTATTTATTCTAAAAAAAGTTGCTCCGTGGATTTTCAGGTCATTTCGAGAATTTTATTTCTGCACAAAAATAACACCATGGCAGTTCTGCTGAAAACAGTATTAGTCCGGGTTAGTTCCATTCAAATCATGAAAGTTAGAGTCCAAAACAAGGGCAAAAGTGTTTGGAAAAGTATATACGACGGAGACGTATCAACTCCCCCAAGCTTAAACATTTGCTTGTCCTCAAGCAATTCAGTTGACAAACTGAAAGTGATAAAGAAAAACTTTTACAAACTCTGTTTGCTCTTGTTGTTGCAAATATGTAAAGCTAGCATTCAAGTTTTCAGCAAAGATTATGGACTAAACATATTCACAATAACACTTAGGTCTCATGTTTACTCATATGAATGGCATAATCAACTAGCGAGCAATAACAATAAATCTCGGATGACAACACTTTCTCAAAACAATCATAATATGATATAACAAGAAGGTATCTCGCTAGCCCTTTCTGAGACCGCAAAACATAAATGCAGAGCACCTCTGAAGATCAAGGAGTGACTAAACATTGTAATTCATGGTAAAAGAGATCCAGTCATAGTCATACTCGATATAAATTAATAGTAATGCATGCAAATGACAGCGGTGCTCTCTAGTGGGTGCTTTTTAATAAGAGGATGACGACTCAACATAAAAGTAAATAGATAGGCCCTTCGCAGAGAGAAGCAGGATTTGTAGAGGTGCAAGAGCTCGATTTTTAAATAGAGATGAATTACATTTTGAGCGGCATACGTTCATTGTCAACATAACAACTGATAGATCTTGATCTCTTCCATGATACACACATTATATGCGGTTCCCAAACAAAATAGCAAACTTTATACCCCCCCCCCCCACCACCACCACCAACAATCATCAATCCATGGCTTGCCCAAAACAACGGGTGCCTCCAACTAAGAACAATCCCGGGGGAGTTTTGTTTGCAATTATTTTGATTTGGTTTGAGCATGGGACTGGGCATCCCGGTTACCAGCCATTTTCTCGTGAGTGAGGAGCGGAGTCCACTCCTCATGAGAATAACCCACCTAGCATGGAAGATATAGACATCCCTAGTTGATACATGAGTTGTTCGAGCATACAAAACAGAATTCCATTTGAAGGTTTAGAGTTTGGCACATATAAATTTACTTGGAATGGCAGGTAGATACCGCATATAGGAAGGTATGGTGGACTCATATGGAATAACTTTGGGGTTTATGGAAGTGGATGCACAATCAGTATTCCCGCTTAGTACAAGTGAAGGTTAGAAAAGAGACTGGGAAGCGATCAACTAGAGAGCAACAACAGTCATGAACATGCATTAAAATTAATCAACACTGAGTGCAAGCATGAGTAGGATATAATCCACCATGAACATAAATACCGTGGAGCCTATTGATTTCGTTTCAACTACATGCGTGAACATGTGCCAAGTCAAGTCACTCGAATCGTTCAAAGGAGGATATCACCCTATCATACCACATCACAACCATTTTAATAGCATTTTGGCATGCAAGGTAAACCATTATAAACTCCTAGCTAATTAAGCATGGCATAAACAACTATAATCAATAATTGTCATTGCAAACATGTTTATTCATAATAGGCTAAATCAGGAACAATGAACTAATCATATTTACAAAAACAAGATAGGTCGAGTTCATACCAACTTCTCTCATCTCAATCATTTCATCATATATCGTCATTATTGCCTTTCACTCGCACGACCGAATGGTGTGGATAATAATAATAGTGAACGTGCATTGGACTAAGTTGGAATCTGCAAGCATTCAATACAAAGTAGAAGAGAAGGTAAATATGGGCTCTTGGTTAAATCACTGATAATAGATATGAGAGCCACTCAAATTTTTCATCATGGTCTTCTCCTCTCGACTGCCAAACAAAAGAAAAGAAATAAAACTATTTACGCGGGAAAGCTCCCAACAAGCAAAAGAAGAACGAGAAATCTTTTAGAGTTTCCTTTTAGTTACTACTACTACAGGCATGGAAAGTAAACTAGCTAAAAGCTATGACTAATTTTTTTGGTTTTTCTTAAAGTTTTTCAAACACACAAGAAGAAAGCGAGAAAAGAAAAGAAACTAGCTTGGATGGTACAAATGAAGAAGTATGAGCATCGACAACTGGAATGAGTGTGTGAACATGAATGTAGTGTCGGTGAGAAATACGTACTCCCCCAACCTTAGGCTTTTGGCCAAAGTTGGTCTAATCCCACGGATCAAAACTGCCTTCTCCGGTGTGTGAAGGAGTGTCATCTGGGTGCCACTGGTTGGCGATCTCCTCCGGATCCCACTGATAAACAGACTGTTGATACGGGTCAAGTGGTGGTTCCGGCTCAGGCTCTGGAGCTAGTGTCATGCTCCAGTATGCGTAAATGGCCTCCGGCAAGATGAGGTACGTGCCTGAAAATATGTTAAACAAAGATGGTGCAGGCAAGATAATAGTCTCACGATGAGTTTTATTAAACCATCAACTTATACTTAAGCATCATCTTCTTATTTTTAACGATAAATTCATGTCCTACCATACTCTTATAATGTAGAAAAATAGGGGCCAGCAACTTTTCCTCTTTCTCATGATGCCTAATAGGTATCTTAAAGTGTGCAGCAAGGCGCGAAGCAAAGATACCACCGAAGATGGGGCCCTTTGTATGGTTCAAACATAATCGCTTAGCAATAACAGCGCCTAAACTGAAAGTTGTATCATGAAACAAAGCATGGTGCAAAATAACAATATCAGGGGCACTAAGATTTCCACTGTTCCCACGACCAATTAAACATCTACTAGCAAATATTGCAAAGTAACATAAAACAGGAAAGTGTATGCTAGTAATTCTTGCATCGGAAACCTTCCTTGTCTCCCCTACAGCAATCATATCAATAAATCCATCCACATCACTACAATATGGTTCCTCTATGCTGCCCACAAAGGGTATCTTGCAAACCCCACAAAAATCATATAGTGACATCTCCTTAACCTCATCATATAAATGAAACTCCATTGAAGGTGGTGATTTCCTAGCATGAAAGTAAAAAATTTGCACAAAAATATCAGTAAATAGGAGATACTGATCGAGCTGGTCATGGAGGAAGTCGGTGAGGCCTGCATTCTCAGCCAAATAATAAAAATCATCATGAATCTGCTCTCAAGAACTCATCACAAGGCCATTCACACGGCCAAACCTCTGTGGTGCGAGGGAGATTATATTTGGGCGTTTTATCCTTTTCACTTTGCTTATCCTTCGAGCTTTGGCTCGAAGAGCCCCTTAAAAATCTCTTCATCATTTTTTGAAAATTTCTGAAATTTTTAGTAACTCAAAATAAAAGTGAACCAAACTCAACAAAATTGATAGCAACTACTCCCACAAGTGCGTAGAGATTATATCATGCATTAGAACTACTTGGGACCATATAAATTTGACATGCAAGCTCAAGAACAGGGTCACCTTAGAAGCAAAAATTTGCAATGAATAAAGCACTAGAACAAAAACTAATTGGACCATTGGAGGAGTCACATACCAAAGAACAATTCCCCAAAGCAGTTTCATGAGTGGAGCTTTGAGCAAGGAGATCGAAAATGGTAGCAAGATGAGCTAGAACTCGTGCTTGAGCTGGTTGGTGATTTTTTTGGGAGGAAGAAAAAGTGTTTGGGTGCAGGAATAAGTGGAGGGGGCACCAGGGTGCCACGAGGCAGGGGGCACGCCCAGGTGGGTAGGGCACGCCCTGGACCCTCGTGGCCAGGTGCCTGCTCCCATTGCTGTGTTCTCACTTCTATATATTCTCAAATATTCTAGAAAAAATATATTTCATTTTCAGGTCATTTGGAGAACTTTTATTTTCGGGGTATTTTTTATTGCACAGATAAATCAGAAAACAGACAAAAAATACTATTTTTGCTTTATTTAATCTAAATAACAAAAAGTAAAAGGAGGGCACAGAGAGTTGTTCTTTCTAACTTCATCCATTTCATGCTCATCAAAAGTAATCCACTAACATGGTTGATCAAGTCTTGTTAACAAACTCGTTTCAAATAACATGGAACCGGAGAAATTTCGAATGACACTAGGTTACCTCAACGGGGATATGTACACCCCCAATAATCAGAATATCATACTTCTTCTTGACAGTAGGAAGAGGAAATTCAAAACCTCCAATAATAATCGATGGAAATTTTTCCAATAGAATTGATAATGTGAACTTGAGGTTGTTTCCTCGAAAAGTGTACCGTATGCTCATTACCATTAACACGAAAAGTGACATTGCCTTTGTTGCAATCAATAACAGCCCATGCTATCCAAAAAGGGTCTACCAAGGATAATCGACATACTATCGTCCTTGGGAATATCAAGAATAACAAAGTCCGTTAAGATAGTAACGTTTGCAACCACAACAGGCACATCCTCACAAATACCGACAGGTATAGCAGTAGATTTATCGGCCATTTGCAAAGATATTTCAGTAGGTGTCAACTTATTCAATTCAAGTCTCCGATATAAAGAGAGAGGCATGACACTAACACCGGCTCCAAGATCACATAAAGCAGTTTTAACATAGTTTCTTTTAATGGAGCATGGTATAGTTTGTACTCCTGGATCTCCAAATTTCTTAGGTATTCCACCCTTAAAAGTATAATTAGCAAGCATGGTGGAAATTTCATCTTCCGGTATCTTTCTTTTATTTGTAACAATATCTTTCATGTACTTAGCATAAGGATTCATTTTAAGCATCAGTCAAACGCATACGCAAAAAGATAGGTCTAATCATTTCAGCAAAGCGATCAAAATCCTCATCATCCTTTTTCTTGGATGGTTTAGGAGGAAAAGGCATGGGTTTCTGAACCCATGGTTCTCTTTCTTTACCGTGCTTCCTAGCAATGAAGTCTCTCTTATCATAATGTTGATTCTTTGATTGTGGGTTATCAAGATCAACATCAGATTCAACCTCTACATCATTATTATTGCTAGGTTGAGCACAACATGAACATTATCATTAACATTATCCTAGGTTCATGTTCATCACCAGATTGTGTTTCAGCATCCGAAATAGAAATATCATTGGGATTCTCAGGTGTGTCTACAACAGGTTCACTAGAAGCATGCAAAGTCCTATCAATTTTTCTTCTTCTTTTTAGAAGGACTAGGTGCATCAACATTATTTATCTGAGAATCTTGCTCAATCCTCTTAGGGTGGCCCTCAGGATACAAAGGTTCCTGAGTCATTTTACCACCTCTAGTCATAACTCTAACAACATTATCATTTTTCTTATCATTTAATTCATTGAGCAAGTCATTTTGAGCTTTAAGCACTTGTTCTACTTGAGTGGTAACCATAGAAACATGTTTACTAATAAGTTTAAGTTCATTCCTAACTCTAGACATGTAATCACTCAAGTGTCCAATCATATAAGCATTACTTTTCGATTGTCTACCAATATAAGCATTGAAGTTTTCTTGTCTAGCCATAAAGTCATCAAACTCATCCAAGCATTGTCTAGCAAACTTAATAGACGGGATTTCAACTTTATCATATCTATAGAGAGAATTTACCTTTACTACTTGTGTCGGGTTATCAAGACCATGTATATCTTCAATAGGTGGTATATTAAGGCCATGTATTTCTTCAACAGGAGGTAAATTCTTAACATCTTCTGTTTTAATAGCCCTTTCTTTCATAGATTTCTTTGCCTCTTGCATATCTTCAGGACTGAGAAATAAAACACCCCTTTTTTCAGAGTTGGCTTAGGAGTTGGTCCAGGAAGTGTCCAATTGTTTTCATTAGTCAACATAATGTTCAATAACAATTCAGCTTGATCAAATGTTCTTTCCTTGGAAAAAAACTAGCACAACTATCTAGGTGGTATCTGGAAGCATCGATTAGTCCACTATAAAAGATATCAAGTATTTCATTTTTCTTGAGAGGATGATCAGGCAAAGCATTAAGTAATTGGAGAAGCCTCCCCCAAGCTTGTGGGAGACTCTCTTCTTCAATTTGCACAAAATTATATATTTCCCTTAAAGCAGCTTGTTTCTTATGAGCGGGGAAATATTTAGCAGAAAAGTAATAAATCATTTCCTGGGGACTATGCACACAACCAGGATCAAGAGAATTAAACCAAGTTTTAGCATCACCCTTTAATGAGAACGGAAATATCTTAAGGATATAATAGTAGCAAATTTTCTCATCATTAGTGAACAGGGTGGCTATATCATTTAACTTAGTAAGATGTGCCGCAACAGTTTCAGATTCATATCCATAAAAAGGATCAGATTCAACCAAAGTAATTATCTCAGGATTGACAAAGAAATCATAATCCTTATCAGTAACACATATATTTGAAGTAGCAAAAGCAGGGTCATATTTCATTCTAGCATTCAGAGACTTTTTTTAAGCTCTGCTAGTAAATTCTTATGATCAGATCTATCATTGCAAGCAAGAAAATCTCTAGCAGTTTCTTCATACATAACATAACCCTTAGGCACAACAGGAAATTCATATTTAGGGGGAGAATCTTCATTATCACTTTCATCAGTATTATCAGTTTCAATAGTTTCATTCTCTCTAGCCCTAGCAAGTTGTTCATCAAGAAATTCACCTAATGGCATAGTAGTATCAAGCATAGAAGTAGTTTCATCATAAGTATCATGCATAGAAGAAGTGGCATCATCAATAACAT
This sequence comes from Triticum aestivum, assembly GCF_018294505.1. Classification (NCBI taxonomy): domain Eukaryota; kingdom Viridiplantae; phylum Streptophyta; class Magnoliopsida; order Poales; family Poaceae; genus Triticum; species Triticum aestivum. Next base: position 14,825,292 of record NC_057810.1, read on the forward strand.
GCGACATATCCGAATTAATAGCAGAAGCGGGTTTACGTGTCGCAAGCTTACTCAAAACAGAAGGAGAATCAAGTGCAGAGCTAGATGGCAGTTCCTTACCTCCCCTCGTAGTTGAGGGAAAAATCTTAGTTCTTTCGTCTTTCAAGTTCCTCATAGTGACCAGCAGATATAAATCCCAAGTGACTCAAAGAATAGAGCTATGCTCCCCGGCAACGGCGCCAGAAAATAGTCTTGATAACCGACAAGTATAGGGGATTGCAACAGTTTTCGAGGGTAGAGTATTCAACCCAAATTTATTGATTCGACACAAGGGGAGCCAAAGAATATTCTCAAGTATTAGCAGTTGAGTTATCAATTCGACCACACCTGGATAACTTAGTATCTGCAGCAAAATATTTAGTAGCAAAGTAGTATGGAAGTAACGGTAATAGTGGCAAAAGTAACAATAGCATTTTTGTAGTAATTGTAACAGTGGTAACGGTAAAGTAACTAAGCAAGGAGCAATATGTGAAAAGCTCATAGGCATTGGCTCAGTGATGGATAATTATGTCGGATGCGATTTCTCATGTAATAGTTATAACATAGGGTGACACAGAACTAGCTCTAGTTCATCAATGTAATGTAGGCATGTATTCCGAATATAGCCATACGTGCTTATGGAAAAGAACTTGCATGACATCTTTTGTCCTACCCTCTAGTGGTAGCGGGGTCCTATTGGAAACTAAGGGATATTCAGGCCTCCTTTTAATAGAGTACCGGACCAAAGCATTAACACTTAATGAATACATGAACTCCTCAAACTACGGTCATCACCGGTAAGTATCCCGATTATTGTCACTTCGGGGTTAACGGATCATAACACATAATAGGTGACTATACACTTGCAAGATAGGATCAAGAACTCACATATATTCATGAAAACATAATAGGTTCAGATCTGAAATCATGGCACTCGGGCCCTAGTGAGAAGCATTAATCATAGCAAATTCATAGCAACATCAATCTTAGAACATAGTGGATACTAGGGATCAAACCCTAACAAAACTAACTCGATTACATGGTAAATCTCATCCAACTTATCATCGTCCAGCAAGCCTACGATGGAATTACTCACACACGCCGGTGAGCATCATGAAATTGGTGATGGAGGAAGGTTGATGATGACGACGGCGATGGATTCCCCTCTCCGGAGCCCCGAACGGACTCCAGATCAGCCCTCCCGAGAGAGTTTAGGGCTTGGCAGCGGCTCTGTATTGTAAAACGCGATGAATCCTTCTCTCTGTTTTTTTCTCCCTGAACGTGAATATATGGAGTTGGAGTTGAGGTCGGTGGAGCTCTAGGGGGCCCACGAGGCAGGGGGCGCGCCCCCAACCCTCGTGGACAGGGTGTGGGCCCCCTGATGTTGATTCTTTCACCAATATTTTTTATTAATTCCAAAAAGTTACTCTGTGGATTTTCAGGTCAATCCGAGAACTTTTATTTCTGCACAAAAATAACACCATGGCAGTTCTGCTGAAAACAACGTCAGTCCGGGTTAGTTCCATTCAAATCATGCAAGTTAGGGTCCAAAACAAGGGCAAAAGTGTTTGGAAAAGTAGATACGATGGATACGTATCACTCGCTCGGGTTCAGTTAGAGCCCAACACCTCGCACCCACGCGCGTGCATGTACGAGAGCAACGTGCAAACCTCCGTGCATCGCTCGGTCCCGACCACCCACAGTATCCGGGAACACCCCGTTATTTCCTCGCCCTCGCTTATACCACGGTTTTTTCCGTCATGGACGGCCCAAAGAATGTCATGTAGCTGCGTCTCCGGCCCACCCAGGACGAAAAGCCCATTTTCTATCATGATTTTTTGTCATAGAAGTAGGAGCCCACCACATCTATGATGATACCGGGTTTTGTCACAATTATCTTCATAGAAGTGTCATAAGTACGACAGAAAAAAATTCGTTCGGCCAAAAATGTCACGGATGTGTCTTTTTTTGTAGTGTTGTACTTGAACCACTCCTCGACCCAATATCTTCGGATCCACTGAATCCGGTTCTTGCGCTGGTTGTAGTTTTCCTCGGGATCTGACTTGTACAGTTCATACAGATCAGGGGGCAAATCAAGTGTAGTGTTATCACGGTGTTGCTTGCCACCTTTCCGTGCAAACTTCTCTAAAGACATAATATTCAGACTGATTGGCTTCAACACAGTGAATGGCTTCCGTCAGCTGGTCAGACAAGAACTGGCTTCAGCAGATTCAATGTGTCACTGTAAGTATTCTGCAAATGAAAGCAGACTATGAGAACCAAGGTATTCTCCCACGGACATGTACCTGTGACATCATTAGAGATGCGGGGGAAGGGGAAGAGGTCATATGCATTCTCAGAAGATTTTGAAGATAAATCAGTTTAGAAGACATTGACCTCATAGGGCAAAGACATTCACTTATTTGGAGAGAGTTGGTTCCAGATTTCTACGAATCCATGAATAAGTACAAGTGAGGAATCTAACTAGTTATGAAGGATAAGTGAATATACTTGGCATGATATGAGATGCAGATGAGAACAGATCCAGATTTGGAATTGAAGAAACCACTTTTGGTTGAAGTGGATGGATTTGATAGATCAAAAGGGCAGTAAAAAGTAAGATTTAATTACTGCGGACAAACTGCTAGACGAGGTTGGAAGAGAGGCTGAGTAGTTCAATCTCCCATACCCTAACTTGGCGGCGGAAGATATCTACGGCAGCGGCGGAGAGGACGAGGTCAGCGGCCGGCGTGAGGACGACGTCGAAGAAGTCACGGCAGCTAAGCGCTACGTCTCTGGTGTCGACGTGAGCTAGCAGAGGCGCTAGGGTTTGTGCGAGGTGGCGAGGTGGAAGAACAGGTATTGACCACATGGTTGAGTATTTATAAGAAGGAGGAGGGCGGTGCAGCGCAATTACGCAGGTGCCCCTGGCGGTTCACATCTGATAGACACGTGGCAAGCATGCAACTCATGAGAGTTGTTCCATGTTCCCACGCACGCCTGGATTGTCGGGTGGTCATTCCGGTTTCTTTGGTTTTCAGGCAATAAGGATACAACATTAAAACATATTTAAATGTTTGTTAAATTATATTCTGCTGACAAGAACTTAGAGAAGATAATCGACATGTTTCAATAGAATGCATATGATTTGGACAGATAGAATTTGAGGTAGAAGCACAAAATAGGTTAGGGTCCGATCACATTCACTTAGATCAATAAAGATTCAACAATGAAGACATAACTATAAGTGAATGATGTAGAGGACAGAACACAAATATATAGATGAAGACCAACACAACATTGTGAAGATAAACCGTGAAGACCAATCAATGTTGAAGACAAACCAAATGCGAAGACTATGCAACCATGACGCCAAGAGAAACACTTCAATAAGAATTTGGTGGTGGCATTACCCACCGTATAGGAAGTATTAGACCCAGACACGGCACATAGTTATCGTGGCGCTCCGAAGTCAAATTCCACATTAATGTATTCACACTAAGAGGGTAAGTCTTCATTGATTGAAGATATACGTTACTTCGTGTGTTGCACATCTAAGTCATCAACTTGCATAAGCGTTAGGATGTGTGTCCAATTAAAGGACATTTGAGGATTCTAAGATATTTAGCTCACATCGCAACTTGCAAAACCTTTTCTCATCCAGGGCTTTGTGAAGATATCTGCCAATTACACTTCAGTGTTGGCGTGAATGATATCAATATCTTCTTTGTTGACATGATCTCTGAGAAAATGATGACGGATCTGAATGTGCTTTGTCTTCGAGTACTGAACTGGATTCTTGGAAAGATTGATGGCGCTTTCATTGTCGCAGAAGAGTGGTACATTCTTCGTGTTGATGCCATAGTCCTTGAGAGTTTGCTTCATCCATAGAAGCTGAGCACAGCACGATCCAGCAGCAATGTATTCAAAATTCAGAAGTGGAGAGTGATACACAGTTCTGCTTCTTTGAAGACCAACAGACAAGAGATCGTCCAAGAAAGTGACATGTTCCTGAAGTGGACTTGCGATCAACCTTGTCACCAGCATAATCAGCATCTGAATATCCAATCAGATCAAATGTTGAGCCCTTTGGATACCATAATCCTATCGTTGGGGTGTAAGCCAAATATCGAAGTATTCGGTTCACCGCTAGGTGATGCGACTCCCTTGGTGCCGCCTGGAATTGGGCACACATGCAAACGCTAAGCATTATATCTGGCCTAGATGCACATAAGTTGAGTAAAGAACCAATCATGGAGCGGTATACCTTTTGATCGAACTCTTTATAATTCTCGTCGGTGCCCAGATGACCTTTGGTTGGCATTGTCGTCGTGTATCCTTTGCAGTCTTGCATTCCAAACTTCTTCAGGCAATCTTTGAGATACTTTTCTTGTGATATGAAGACTCCATTTCTCCGCTGACAGATTTGTAGACCGAGGAATTTTTTTAGCTCAACCATCATGGACATCTGATATTGCACTTGCATCATGTGCCCAAACTCATCGCTATATCTTTTGTCAGTGCAGCCGAAGATAATGTCATCCACATAGATTTGGCACACGAATAGTTCACCGTCATATGTCTTCATGAAGAGTGCAGGATCTAGAGAACCAGGTTTGAAGCCTTTGCTCTTCAGGAAGTCTTTGAGTGTGTCATACCAAGCTCGAGGAGCTTGTTTGAGGCCATACAGTGCCTTGTTAAGCTTGTATACCATATCAGGATGTTTTGGATCTTTAAAGCCAGGTGGTTGTGAAACATACACTTCTTCTTCAATCTTGCCATTGAGAAAGGCACTCTTCACATCCATTTGGTACAGAAGAATATTGTGATGGTTGGCATAGGCTAGCAGTATGCGAATGGCTTCAAGCCTTGCCACGGGAGCGAATGTTTCATCGAAGTCAATCCCTTCTATTTGAGTGTAACCTTGAGCAACTACGAGCCTTGTTTCTAACAACTTGACCATGCTCATCTTGTTTGTTGCGATAGATCCATTTAGTGCCAATGATATTGTGCTTGCGAGGATTAGGATGCTTTACCAGTTCACATACATTGTTCAGCTCAAACTGATGAAGCTCTTCTTGCATAGCTTGAATCCATTCAGGTTCCATGAAGGCTTCATCAACTTTCTTGGGTTCAGATATAGAGACAAATGCAAAGTGCCCACAGAAATTTGCTAGCTGTGTTGCTCTTGAACGAGTGAGTCGACCAGGTGCATTGATGATGTCAATTATCTTCTCTATTTGTACTTCATTTGCAACTCGGGGTGTAGTGGACGAAGATTTTGACCTTGCAGATCATTGTCTTCAACTTTAGCATTGACTTCAGGCTGAACATTGTCTTCGGGTTGATTTGGTGCAATGATGATTTCTTCTTCAGCCTGAGCTTCTGAAGGTATGATTTCTCCAGTACCCATAAGCTTGATAGATTCACTAGGAGGGACTTCATCTAGCATATTTGGCAGGTGCTCTCTTTGCGAGCCGTTAGTCTCATCGAACTACACATCCACAGTTTCAACCACTCTATAGTGAAAGAGATTGAAGACTCAGTTAGCAGCTCATATGATGTCTTCTTCAGAAGCTTGTGAAGATAAACATGGCTGATGACATGGCATGCAGTATCAATAGCTTCAGGCTAGAACTTCCTTGGAGTCTTGTACTCATCAAGCATCATACGAGCCATCCCAATGAGGGTTCTGTTCTTTCGCTCCACGATGCCATTCTACTGAGGTGTGTAAGGAGCTGAGAACTCATGAGTGCTGCCCAGTGTATCAAGATAAGTGTCGAGGCCGGTGTTCTTGAATTCTATGCCATTGTCACTTCTGATGTGCTTGATCTTGATCCCATAGTTCGTCATGGCACGGTTGGCAAATCGTCTGAAGACATCCCACACTTCAGTCTTGTAGAGGATTATATGCACCCATGTATATCTTTAGTAATCATCAACAATGACGAAGCCATAGAGACAAGCAGTGGTAGTAAGAGTAGAGTAGTGAGTAGGGCCAAATAAGTCCATGTGAAGCAGCTCAAAGGGTTGTGATGTCGTCATGATTGTCTTCGAGGGATGCTTGGCCCTAGTCATCTTCCAAGCTTCACAAGCACCACACAGATGATCCTTCTTGAACTTGACTCCCACGATCCCCACAACATTCTTCTTCTTCGCGAGAGTGTACAAGTTCCTCATGCCCATGTCCTAGCCTCCGATGCCAGAGCCAGCACTCTGAAGCTTTTGCTAGAAGACATATGGCCAACTGTGGTCCTGCTGAGAAATCTACCATATAAATATCATCTTTTCGATACCCTTCAAAGACTAGGGACTTGTCAGATTCCATAAGCACCAGGCAATGATATTTTCCAAATATCACAATCATGTTCAAATCACAAAGCATTGAGATAGACATTAAGCTGAAACCAAGGCATTCAACAAGCATCACTTTATCCATGTGCTGATCCCTTTAGATTGCAACTCTACCCAGACCCAATACCTTTCTTTTACCAGTGTCAGCGAATGTGATGTGACTTTTGTCAGACGGGCTTAGGGTTTAATCCATCAGAAGACTTTGATCACCAGTCATGTGGTTGGTGCATCCACTATCCATAATCCATTCTGAAGCCTTTGGTGTCATATCCTAGAGTACAATTTGGGGGATAGGCTTCACCAAGAAAGTTGTGAAGCAGAAACATTTGACGAACAAGTGGAACATGAAAGTTCAGATCTTGGTTAGGATAAATAGGATGATTGTCAAGGAATCCTGGGACGAAATACATAGTAAGACCATTTGGACATTTTATCTTGCGTCCCACAAGATGTTTAAGGTCCCCAGCATAAGCATCAGACGCCTTTGATTTCCGGCTGGAGACCTTACCCTGCAAAAGAGAGTTATGTTTTCTTAACCACCCACATCTTCAGGGGTGGCTTAGAAGCAATGAGTCTAAGTGCAGCATCTAAGAACTTCGGCTTTGGAGCCCTAGCAAATAGCCTTACAGGAGGTGAATAATACTCATAAGAATAAGCAGAAAAGTTCTTGGTCTTGTGAACATAGCGGTTTGACGAAACACGCTCATATTCAAAAGTCTGAGTATGGTTTCCTTGGAAAACATTAGCGTTAGGGTGACTCGGGTGAGTCCTCTGTCTGTATGAAGCCCTTGGTCTGGGATTTGTCTTCTTCCCTATTGGTGTCATGATGACACTCACGGGAAGACTTTCAAGACAACTTTTGGGTACCCAGATCTTCTTAAGAGGTGGTCCATTCCTGCAGTTAGTACCAATGTACCTGGCAAACACTTCACCATTCTGATTCCTGAACAGTTTATAGTTTGCATCAAAGGATTCATCAATGATCATTGGTTTAGCACAAGAGAAGCCAGATAAGAAGGTCCCTTTACAGCAACCCATGTGGTTTTGGGGTACTGCTCAGTCATCCAGTAAGAACCATTAAAATTCATTTTCCACTCAAACCCAACACCCTCTTTTCTAGGGTTTCGGTTCAGAATCTGCTTTTTGAGGACATCACATAGTGTTTGATGCCCTTTGAGACTTTTGTACATTCATGTCTCAATCAATGTCTTCAACCTGGCATTTTCATCAGCAATAGTAGTGGTATCCTCAACAGAGGGGTTAGTTACCACATTAGCAGTTGAAGATATTGCAATAGTAGCAGCAGTTGAACATTCAGCAACAGAGACAACATTATCTCACTCAAGACATTTTAGACATGGTGGTTCAAATCCTTCCTGAGCAGAACTGATCTGATGAGCGTGGAGTGACTCGTTCTCCTTTTGAAGATCTTCATGAGCCGATCTCGATTTCTCAAGCTCTTGCTTCCTTTGAAGATAATCATAGGAGAGCTTTTTATGAGTTGTTGAGAGCGATTCATGACGACTTTCAAGTTCTTCGTACTTAACATGAAGATTTTTTATGTCTTCAACTAAGGACCGAGTTTGGGTCATTTCCGCGTCCAACAGGTCATCACTTTTGTCTATTTGGATATGTTCCATAGCATTCGGTTGTTCAGTTGCAATTTTAGCAAGTGTTTTGTATCTAGGTTTAGATTCACATTAAGAGTCATCTTCTTGATGTTTGAAAGTAAGCATCGCGTGAGTTTACCTTGGCACCACGTGCCACGAAGCAATAGGTGGGAGCAGAGTCATCCCCATCCTTGGCATCTGTGTTGGTGACGAGGCCATTGTCTTCAGTGTTGAAGATGGACTTGGTGACATATATAGAAGCTAGAGCCAGGCTTGCTACTCCAGAATCAGATTCCTCTTCAGACTCCACCTCTGCCTCCTCAGATGCAGACTCCTCCTCTGAATCCATCTCCTTGCCAACAAACGCACGAGCCTTGCTTGATGAGCTCTTCTTGTGTGATGAAGACTTCGATAAAGACTTGGAAGAAGACTCTGAGGATTTCATCTTCTTCTTCTCATCAGAATCATATTCCTTGCTCTTCTTCTCCTTCTTCTTCTTTGTATCATTGTCCCATTGTGGACACTCAGAGATGTAGTGACCAGGTTTCTTGCACTTGTGGTAGGTTCTCTTCTTGTGGTCACGAGAGGAAGCTTCATCATTCCTAGAGCTAGATCTTGAAGACTTTCTGAAGTCTTTCTTCTTGGTGAACTTCTGGAACTTCTTGCTATGTCTTGAGCTTGCGTTGGTTTTCCTTGAAGAGGAAAGGGTGATGCAGCAATAGTAGCGTAAGTATTTCCCTCAATTTTTGAGAACCAAGGTATCAATCCAGTAGGAGTCTCCTCAAACGTCCCACGCACCTACACAAACAAACAAAGAACTCGCAACCAACGCAATAAAGGGGTTGTCAACCCCTTCACGGCCACTTGCGAAAGTGAGATCTGATAGATATAGTATGATAAGATAAATATATTTTTGGTATTTTATAATATAGATTGGAAAAGTAAAGATGCAAAGAAAAGTAGATTGAAAGCTTATATGATAAAAGATAGACCCGGGGGCCATAGGTTTCACTAGTGGCTTCTCTCAAGATAGCATAAGTATTTTGGTGGGTGAACAAATTACTGTCGAGCAATTGATAAAAAAGCGAATAATTATGAGATTATCAAGGCATGATCATGTATGTAGGCCTCACATCCGCGACAAGTAGACCGACTCCTGCCTGCATCTACTACTATTACTCCACACATTGACCGCTATCCAGCATGCATCTAGAGTATTAAGTTCGTAAGAACAGAGTAACGCATTAAGAAAGATGACATGATGTAGAGGGATAAACTCATGCAATATGATATAAACCCCATCATTTTATCCTCGATGGCAACAACACAATACATGCCTTGCTGCCCCTGCTGTCACTGGGAAAGGACACCGCAAGATTGAACCCAAAGCTAAGCACTTCTCCCATTGCAAGAAAGATCAATCTAGTAGGCCAAACCAAACTGATAATTCGAAGAGACTTGCAAAGATAACTCAATCATACATAAAAGAATTCAGAGGAGATTCAAATATTTCTCATAGATAAACTTGATCATAAACCCACAATTCACCAGATCTCGACAAACACACCGCAAAAAGAGTTACATCGAATAGATCTCCAAGAAGATCGAGGAGAACATGGTATTGAGATCCAAAAAGAGAGAAGAAGCCATCTAGCTAATAACTATGGACCCGGAGGTCTGTGGTAAACTACTCACAACTCATCGGAGGGTCTATGGTGTTGATGTAGAAGCCCTCCATGGTTGATTCCCCCTTCGGCGGAGCGCCGGTGAAGGCTCCAAGATGGGATCTCGCGGATACAGAAGGTTATAGCGGTGGAACTAGATTTTTGTGGCTTGTTCTGATGTTCTCGGAGTACGTGGGTATATATAGGAGGAATAAGTAGGTCGGTGGCCGCCCGAGGGGCCCACGAGATAGGGGGCACGCCCTGTAGGGGCGGGCGCGCCCTCCACCCTCGTGGACGCCTCGGCTGCTTCTTGACTTGCACTCCAAGTCCTCTGGATCACGTTCATTCCAAAAATCACACTCCCGAAGGTTTCATTGCATTTGGACTCCGTTTGATACTCCTTGTCTTCGAAATACTGAAATAGGCAAGAAAAAGCAACACAGGCTGGGCCTCCGGTTAGTAGGTTAGTCCCAAAAATGATATAAATGTGTAAAGTAAAGACCATAAACATCCAAAACGGGTAATATAATAGCATGGAACAATCCAAAATTATAGATACGTTGGATACGTATCACTTCTTCACAAGCATAGCAAGCTCCTTTTCAATATCTTCAGGATCCGTAGAACTGCAGTCAGATTCTTCTTCAGATGAGGAAACAACCTTTGCCTTCAACGAGTACAGCCATAGTTGGGACCATAAATATCTCTTTTCTCAGACAGCTGGAACTCATGTGTGTTGAGCCTCTCAAGTATGTCAGACGGATCGATAGTCTTGAAGTCAGGGTGCTCTTGAATCATCAGGGCCAGGGTGTCAAATGAGCTGTCAAGTGATCTCAGAAGTGTCTTGACGATTTCATGCTTGGTGATCTCAGTGGCGCCGGGGGCATGAAGCTCATTTGTGATATCGATGAGGCGATCAAATGTGAGGAGGACATTCTCATTGTCATTTCTCTTGAAGCGGTTGAAAATATTGCGAAGAACACTCATCCTTGAATCTCTTTGGGTGGAGACACCTTCATTGACCTTGGAGTGCCAGTCCCAGACTAGCTTCGCAGTTTCCAGAGCACTCACACGACCATACTGTCCTTTGGTCAGATGACCACAGATGATGTTCTTGGCAGTTGTGTCCAGTTGAATGAACTTCTTGACATCAGCAGGAGTAACACCTTCACTGGCCTTGGGAACACCGTTCTTGACGACATACCAAAGGCCAACATCAATGGCTTCAAGATGCATACGCATCTTATTCTTCTAGTAAGGGTAATCAGTGCCATCGAAGACGGGCAAGCAGCGGAGACCTTGATTATCCCCGCAGTCGACATAGCTCAACTCCAGGTGGTTAAAACGAATCACACAGAATAAGGGAGAACCGTGCTCTGATACCAATTGAAAGTGCTAGTATTCGACTAGAGGGTGGTGACTAGGCGATTTTTATGAAAGTCTTCAAAACAGGGGTGCTTTGAAGACAAACACTAGAAATGAGCCTATTGATATGCAGTGGAAGCTAGACTACACTAGACAAGCCATAGTCAAGTAAGCAATGTAGTGAAGGCACGAAGACTATCAGCATCTAGGTAGTATGGATCAGGATGAAAGATAGTATGAAGCTAAACAGTAAACAGTCTTCACTCAGTGAAGTCAATCAAATCAGGCAAATAGGCAGTGACTTCACGAAGACAAACAGTAAGTAAGGAGAGGTGAAAGATAGAACCAGTTGCTCGGAGAGGACATGGAATTGTTGGACCAGTTCCAATTGATGTGACAACTATACGACTTCTTAGGGAGGCTGAGATTTAACTTAGAAGACCGCGTCTTCACCTTATTCTCCTTGAGCTAAGAACACTTAGTCCTCGCCCAATCACTCTGGTAAGTCTTCAAGGGAGACTTCCAAAAGTTCACAAACTTCGTTCACCGGCAATGCACAACGACTCTTGGATGCTCAGAACGCGACGCCTAACCGGCTGGAGGATTCACAGTCCTCAAGTGTAATAAGTCTTCAGATCACGCGGACAGAAAGACTTCAGTGATGCCTAACCTAACACTCTTTGGCTCTGGGTGTTTTGGGCTTTCTCCTCTTAAGGATTACTCTCTGAATGGCTTTGGAGGTGGGTTGCTCTCAAATGACAAAAGTCGTGCACTAACTCTGAGCAGCCACCAATTTATGGTGTAGGGGATGGGCTATTTATAGCCAGGAGGAAACCCGACCTGTTTTATCCAAAATGACCCTGGGTCACTAAGAAACTAACACGTGTCCAACAGTCAGATTTCAAACACATGCGGCAGCTTGACTTGGGCTACAAGTAAAGCTGACTCATCCAACTCTGGATAATATTTGCTCTTATTGTCTTTGCTCGAAGACATAGGATTTGGTTGAGCATCACTTCACTCACTATGACTTTGTTCACTTGAACCCAGTTAACAGTACGGTGGTTCCTATGACTCGACAAAGAAGAAAAGGAAATAACGAAAAATCTATGTCTTCGCGCTCCATAGTCTTCATGCGATGTCTTCTCTTGTCATAGTCTTCAATGTGAATATCTTCACAGACCACCATTGTCTTCAATGTCTTCACACATTTTTAGGGTCATCTCTACCTGTGTTATCCTACAATTCTCACAAATACTAGTCCCTCAACCAAGTTTGTCGTCAATACCCCAAAACCAACTAGGGGTGGCACTAGATGCACTTACACTAAGGAGTGGTCGCACATGAGTGAAATGCTCCAGAAGTAAGTTCAATCATTATCACACCATATCGGCAACTTTCGTTCATTTCCTGATATCAAGTAATCATTTTCTTTGTCGGGCAGGATTTGAAAAAAGTTCACCAGCATGGTTAGGGGTGTATGGGCAAAGGAGCTCCGAGTTAAACACCCCAAACTAAGTAGTATTAGCTAGTTCCGCACATCTCTCATTGATTCTAGTTTCAATATCATTATCATGCTTGATTATCATTTTTATTGAACACTATTCTCGTAAAGTGCTTGTGGCAGGCACCCGAGAATAATTTATGTGAATACTACGTTTGCGGGTTCATTCGCAACTCGACCTCTGAGCGGGGCGGCATACCTGCACAACAATTAGAAGTACGTAAACAATATTGACAATTTTATTTTATATTACCATCAATTGTGTTGAGTTTCATTATCATCAACTGACCCCCTTCTTTAAATTAGATCTGGGAGAAGCGGAATCAACTCCTACCAAATGATCGCATATGAGTAATTCAAGAGGAATTAGCGGGATTCTTTGTTGAGCACATCATACCTAAAGATGGAGAATACCATCGAGAATTGCAATGCGATTTTGGTAAATGATGTTAGGGATCGTAAGAGATGTTATATTGTATATATATGCATAATCGTGTACTATATGTAGTAGCGTCGAATAGATATAGGAAAGTTTGTTGTTAGACCAAGCACGGAAAAAGAGAGGTCACTTCTCTCTATATATGTTCATAATGATATTGTGTAACTAATGGCTCCTCATTGATATATGTAGTAGCTAGCCGCGAGTTGAATGGAAAACATAAAATAAAAATGAAACCCTAAATGTAAAAGAATTGAAGTGTAAACACAAAAAATAAAAGGGGGAAACACAATATGAAACCTCTATAAACACTCCAAAACCCATAACCCCTCCTTCAAAAAAAATGGCGCCTGGCAGGTGCTGATGCGTGGCTTCCTTTTTGTCCCGGTTGGTGTCACGAACCGGGACTAAAAGGTCCTCCTACCTCGGCGCCCCGTAGCGGCCACGTGGAGCACCTTTAGTCCCAGTTTGTAACACGGTCGGGCCTAAAAGCGGAGGGCATTAGTCCCGATCGTTTAGTCCCAGTTGCAGAACCTGGACTAAAGGGCCTCTGGAACCGGGACTGGTGGTCCGTTTTCTACTAGTGTCCATAGCTAGTAGCTAGAAGGCTTCTTCCCTCTCATTGATCTTCAATACAATGTTCTCCTTAATGTTCTTGGAGATCTATTTGATGTATTACTTTTTGAGGTGTGTTCGATGGGATCCGATGAATTATTAGTTTATGATCAGATTATTTATGAATATTATTTGAGTATTCTCTGAACTCTTTTATGCATGATTACTATAGATTTGTATTTCTCTCTGATCTATTGATTTGGTTTGGCCAACTAGAGTGATTTTTCTTGCAATGGGAGAGGTGCTTTGTGATGGGTTTAATCTTGTGGTGATTTATATCCCAGTCACAGAAGGGGACAAGACACGTATTTATATTGTTGCCATTAAGGATAAAATGATGGGTTTATGAATATTGATTGAGTTTACTTTGTCTACAACTTGTCAGCTTGCTTAAAACGTTACACTGTTCTTTTTGAACTTAATACTCTAGATGCATGCTGGATAGCAGTAGATGTGTGGAGTAACAATAGTAGATGCAGACGGGAATCGGTCTACTTGTCTCAGATGCGATGCCATATGTGTGATCATTGCCTTGGATATCATCATGATTATTCTTTTTCTATCAATTGTCCAACAGTAATTTATTTACCCACCATATGCTATTTTCAAGGGAGAAGCATTTAGTGGAAATTATGGCCCTAAGACTATTTAAGCAATATATTAGAATCCAAAAATACATATCTGCAATTATATTTCCTTTGTTTTATTTTGTGTTTTGTTCTATCTATCTATGACTACGAGATTTGATCCTTGCAATTAACCGCTAAGAGATTGACAACCCCTTATTAGCGTTGGGTGCAAGTATTTGTTATTTGATGTGTAGGTGCTGCTAACGAGGTGTTGTGTGATTCTCCTACTGGATTGATAACCATGGTTCTTAACTGAGAGAAATATTTATCTCCACTATACTGCATCATCCTCTCCTATTTAAAAAAATCCCAACGCAGTGCTTTTGTCCGTTCGTCGTCATCTAAATTACCCTCGAAGCTGGTAACAATTACCCACCAATGTTGCTGCAAAAATGATTCGTTTTTTTAAGTCGTCGTCGTCGGATACGGTTCTTATATCATGATACCCACTTATTTACTAAAGCTCACTAGTACCACAATGGCTTAGAGCCCCGTGTTGCTGGCCCAGCCCATGTGCAGGGCGTGACTCCCCCTTTTCTCTTTCTTTTTTCTGTTTTTTCTTCTTTAAATTAATTTGGATTTTCCAAAAATTCCAAATTTCAAAAAGTTGTAACTTTTGGATTTCTTTTCAGAAATCATAAAATGTTCATGAATTCAAAAACTATTTTAAAAATCATAAAATGTACGGCATTTTTATAAATTGTTCGCATGTTATAAAAAGAATTCATGACTTCAAAAAAAATGTTCACAGATAAAAAATTCATGATTTTATGGTGTATTCAAAACATATTTGGGAATCTAAAAAATGTTAATTTTAGAAGATGTTCACAAAAAATCATGTAGCTTTATTCAGACAGATCCGTAAATAACAAACAAAATGAACCCGCTTATATAGACAGTTTTGGGGGGGGGGGGGGGGGGGGGGTTTATGGACGTCGTTTTATGATTTTATTTAGTAATTCGCGGGTCGCCAAACTTCTTCAAGGGAAGTGACGCCACGCTAGTAAAACGACAGCAAAAGAGCAGCCAAACATCTCCAAGGGGAAGTAACGTCGAAGAACAAGTGACAGTCACCGTCTTCAGGGAACACAGCAGATTGGACCATCCAGTGATCCAATTGCAAACTAGCTTAATAAAGATCATTGGGTCATTAAAGATTTTTTCTCTTGAAAATAACATTATCTTTTGCATTTCCAAATAGTGTACAACTTCTTTCCTGGTTTATTGGTCTTCATCGTATTTTATGCCGAATTTTGAGAGTCAATTTAAATTTAGGGGAAAGCTATTTTCCTGCCGACTGTTAGTTAGCGCCAGGCACGTACGATTGTTTTTTTTTCTTCGATCTTTCTTTTCTGATCGGCTCTGCTCTGTCATGTAAAAAGAGCTTCAAAAAATTAGTGCCAGGGAACACAGCAGATTAGACCATCCAGTGATCCAATTGCAAACTAGCTTAATAAAGATCATTGGGTCATTAAAGATTTTTTCTCTTGAAAATAACATTATCTTTTGCATTTCCAAATAGTGTACAACTTCTTTCCCGGTTTATTGGTCTTCATCGTATTTTATGCCGAATTTTGAGAGTCAATTTAAATTTAGGGGAAAGCTATTTTCCTGCCGACTGTTAGTTAGCGCCAGGCACGTACGATTGTTTTTTTTTTCTTCGATCTTTCTTTTCTGATCGGCTCTGCTCTGTCATGTAAAAAGAGCTTCAAAAAATTAATGCCACCGCTAGGATTCGAACACACAACCTGTTGGTCGTGGCCACAACTCATTACCAGCTGAGCTGACTACTTGTTGTGTTTCATGTGCGGGTTAATCTGTATTTCTACCTTAGTAAATGAGAGCGAGAAAAAATGACCACAACGCCTTTGATGAGGAGACAAAACCATTTGCTCCAAGTTTTTTAAAGGGCCGATGCAACGTGTTTTGTACTCCATTTGTCTCTTTTTTGTAGTGATGAATGTTTTCTAAAGAAATAAATGTTTCACTCCTATAGAATTCGAACAACGGTCTTCTCGTTTGTCATATCTCGGTAAATTCTTTTGTAATGAGATTGATAATTATATGTACCACAAACCTGATAGCTTATGTACAAATATCGTCGTAGGTTTGTTTGACAAAAAGATTCCTGCCGACTGTTCGTTAGCGATAGGCACACACGCTTCGATTGTCGTCGGATGCGCATCGAACGATCCCGCGAAAGCCTCCCGAGCGCCACAGTTTCCTTTTGTTTTCTCTGTTGCATGCACGCACGCAAAAATTGGTGTGAACAAGAGAGGATTCGATCCTTGCACCACTAGTGAGCCAACTCAACTAGCCTACCACCTGACCTACGATCCCTTTCTTGAACAAAAGAAAGTAAATGGGATATTTAACATGTCTCCTCTACTACGTATGCATAAAACGAGTTAATTTAGTGCTTGATTTTTTCCGCGCTTAGGTACCCGTTCCTGCTAACTTTACCGAAGGGGGGGTGATAAAATATCCTCCATTAACTTTCGTGTGAATAACATGGTAAGTCAAATTTCATAGACCTGATAACTTATGTACCCCGGTCCTAAAAACTTTGTCGGCGAGGGTGAGGGTGGGGGAGTTGTTGAAACATACCACGGTAACTTCTGTGCAAATAACATGATAACTCAAACATGCCGGACCTGATAACTTATGTACCCCGGTCCTGATAACTTAGTCGGCGAGGGTGGGGGTGGGGGCAAGTCGCTGAAACATGCCATGGTCACTTCTGTGCAAATAACATGATAACTCAAACATGGCGGACCTGATAACTTATGTACCCCGGTCCTGATAACTTGGTCGGCGAGGATGGGGGTGGGGCAAGTCGCTGAAACATGCCACGGTAACTTCTGTGCAAATAACATGATAACTCATACATGGTAGACCTGATAACTTTGTCGGAGGGGTCGGGGTGGGGGTGTCGTTGAAACGTACGACGGTAACTTCTATGCAAATAACATGATAACTCACACATCGTAAACATGATAAATTATGTACCAGTCCTGGTAACTTTGTCGGAGGGGCCGGAGTGGGGGAGTCGTTGAAACATACCACGATAACTTCTATGCAAATAATATGATAACTCACACATCATAGACATTAAATTATGTACCCAGTCCTGGTAACTTTGTTGGTGGGGTTGGGGTTGGGGGGGGGGGGAGTCACTGAAACATACCACGATAACTTCTATGCAAATAACATGATAAGTCACACATCGTAGAAATGATAAATTATGTACCCAATCCTGATAACTTTATCGGCGGGGGTAGGGTGGGAGGAGTTGTTGAACCATACCACGATAACTCTTCTACAAATAACATGATAACTCACACATCGCAGACTTGATAATTTGGCGTCTGTGGCGAGGGGGGGGGGGGCAACCCCGGTAATTTAAATGTAAATAGCTTGTTAATAGACACATACTAAGCTGATAACTCATATACAAACGCCATTATAATTTTTGACCTGAATTTTTATTGTTGAAAAATATACACCCGGTAATTTCTATGTAAAAAACATGATAATGTATACATCACAGATTTGATAACTAATATCTTACGTTTTAAACACCATGGTATCTTTCATCCAAGGGAAAACAGTTTTTTAAACATTTTTATCGGTAATTTATGTGTTAAATTACCATACTTCCTCGTGCCTTAACCTTCTCGTACTGTAGTTATCAGCCTTATCATGGTATAGTTATCATGTTGCTCATACCCTAATTATCATGCTGATCATGCCAAAGTTACCAAGCCAAACTTTATTTATTTTCTGATATGGCAGAAATAAGAAAGGTTCAAATAACATTGTTTACCTACAATAGACAACAACAAAAGGTGGCTTAGTTGGTTATTAGGCTCAATAGGTATTGCATAGACCTAGGTTCGAATCCTCTTTCAAGCACTTTTATTTTATTTTCATATTATGCGGCGAAAAACCAGAAAAAACTATTAGCGATTTTATCACGGTTTTTGAGAGAAGGAAAAAAATCAGTGAAAAGCGAGCGTGGGAAGATAGCGAACTAATCGTGCAGATCTGTCGCTAACGACTAGTCGACTGGTCGTTAGCACATTCCTTAAATTTAAGGTCAAAATTTGGTACAAAATACAACGGGAACCAATAAACCAGGAAAGAGGTAGTAGAATACAGCGAAAACCCTAGCTAGTACTAATTCATTTTCCTTCCATGGGAAGTTTTTATCCATGTCCCAAAGCAAATTTTTGATGTGTAATAATAGGCCAGAGCCAGGACCTGGATGCGGAACGGCCCTGTCCTTAAAAAAAGAAAGGGATGCAAAAGGAGAAATAAAATAGAAAAGAAAGGGAGAAAGGGTCCCTCCCTCGCTGCATCCATGGTACAGACGTTGACGTCACCTTACGCATGTCTTGGCAGGTGCAGGACCCTCCCCTCTCCACCACACACGTGCATGGCACGTGCGGACAGAGCCACCGTTTTCCCTCGGCCTTGCGCTCGCCTCTGTCTCGGGAACACCTCTGTATTTGGGTTTCTCCAAACTTCCTCTCTTTTTTCTGCTGCTCGTGCTTTGGTTTTTGGCTGCTGCTTCGAATGGTTTTTGCGCTGCTTGAAGCATTTTCCTCTCAGGACTTGTCGTGCGGATAGGTGTGTCATGCATTGGGGTGGTGACATGCGTTATTATTTTTAGATCCCGGGGTGACATACATATGCATGCATGCATGCAGGGTGAAGGTGCCACTTGGCCGTGAGAGGGCTCCATGGATAGAATAGTGTCCACCCAACTCTGCCTCTGCGCCTACGTCATCAGTATACTTTATATTGTTTGACTTTGATCAAAACTTATACGCAGAGTAAAATAAACCGAGGGAGTATATCCATGACCCATGCATGCAGCATGCAGCAGCTCCTACCAACCTGTTGACCTCTGACTCGTTGGCACAAGACTAGCCTGTTGTTTCCCTTCAAAACATATAAGGTCAACTCCAGCGCGTGATCACATCCCATCCGGCCCCGTTCCTTTGGGGTAAAACGAACAAACCAGAAGACCCAGGGCATAGATGCAAACGGAGTTTTGTTCGTTTTCTGTCCGCTTTCGACTCATTCCGGCTCAAGTTTGCGCCGCTTTTGGGATGAAACAGACAGCGTGCATGTCCTTCCCTGGCCCGCCCATCGGTGGCACAGGGACGCCTTTATCTTCCGCCCCTTCCCCCTCCAGCCGCACCCCGTCCGCTCTTCTCCACTCCCCCTCGCCCCCCCCCCCCCTCGCCGCCACCGCTGCCATTGCAGCTTTGCAGCTCGGACGAGCGCTCGCCCAGCCCCCTTCCCCTAGATGCCCCTGAGCTACCCAACCACGGCCACCTGATTAGCGCTCCCCGCGGCCGGATTTGGAGCGGATCCAGTCGGTCTTGAGCTCGCCCGGCTATGGGAGCCCGTGCCACGCCATGTACTGGCCGGGCACTGGGCCGGAATGCCCCAGCAAGGCCGTAAGGTTGCATGCAGACAGTGGCTCCTCCTCTAGCCGCTCGGATCTACACCGTCGGTGGTCCGCCGGCAGATACACGAATGGCGGTCGGCCGGGCTCGGTGCTAGCCCAAAAGCTCATCGGCGCACCGTTGCCACTTATTAAGTGCGAGGACTGCCCAAAAAAAGTCGTGCGCCGCGTGTCTACAACGCCGGAACATCCCGGATGGGTGTTCATCAAGTGCTTAAACGACGGGGTATGTGCTACTTTAGCTTCGGTTGTGCTCTCGAATTTGACTAGTTGTGCTAACCTAGCATTTTATTGTGTAGAGTGGATGCAAGTTTTGGTATTGAGAAGAAGAGTACATCGATATATTGATAGCGCGCAATTTAGTAGATGTTGGTGTACTTTTAGCTAGCATAGAAGCTAGAGATGAAACTAATGCACTTATTGCTAGAATAGAAGTTAGACACGAGACTAGATGTGAGGAAGCAACATCGACTTCTTTACATTCGAAGAAAGAAGCCCGCAAGATCAAACCTTCGCAGATCAACAATGAATACATCGAAAAGGCATTAATCCAACTTACAGGAGCAAGAGACTGTCTGCAATACCGGTGCTGCTGCACCCCCATCCAGCGCTGGCTTCCTGCCAAGTAAAGCAAAAGGTGACATGGATATAGCGGGTTAACTTAACGAAACAGGCGGCCTTCCCAACGATCACGTTTTCCTTCAAACACATGCTCTGTTCCTCCTTCCTCGACTTGGAGCAAGCAATCTGCGCACTGCGGCTCCCCGGCCGTGATGTCACTTGGCCGTGAGAAGGCTCCATGGATTGAAATGTGTCCACCCAACTCTGCCTCTGCGTCTACGTCGTCAGCATACATGAATAGCTACAGCCTACATCGCGTAAAAAACAAAGACGGGAGCGTGCCGCCGTCGGTCCGGTCCGAGAGGAGCGGCGGGGGCCTGCAGTCCATGCAAAGCCACGTGTAGCGATTCCAGCGGCCGGGAGAGTTGACTGGCTGTACAGGGGCGTGGCTACGTGGGTCACGTCCGACGCGACGCGCGCGATGGCATCCCTGATGGATTCGCACCATCGACATGGATCGCTGGCAGTACCTGCGTGCCTGCTCCGTCTGCGCGTGCCATACCCATGATGCCATACGTTCCGCCGTTGGATTGGACTGGATTGGATTGGACCGCCCATCCATCACAAGCAGGGCAAAGGTAGAGACCCAGCACTTAGGGCATCTCCACCGCACGACCCATTTTGTCCGGGTGCGTCCGTTTGGGGTAGGACGAACGAATAGCGTGGCACAACACGCGGCCCTAAATGGACAAATGTCCGGATTCCGTCCGTTATCGACCCAACCCCGGCCCAAACTTGCGTCGGGTTTGGGGTGAAACGGACGCACGCGGATGGCCTCGACGCACGCCCTTGTCCCCCCGTGGCCCGCCTGTCGGGAACACTAGCAATCCCTTCGCTCCCAACGCTTCCACCCCCTCCCCCTGCCCCGCGGGCACCGCCGCTATTCGCCGGCCGCCTTCTTCACGCAGCGCCCGACCGTTCATAGCCAACCATGTCTCGACATGGCCGCCACCACGCACGCGCTTTCGCCGTAGTTTAGGCTGTCGGTCGTAGGTGGTTTGGCCGTCGCCGGCGTAGCCGGCGCAGAAGGGATACGACCGCAGGCGACATACCATGGCGGCCACGACAGCTTCCGACAAGTGCTCCAGAGTGGCCAGTAGCCGGCCGCCAACCACACCTGCATCGAGGTGATCACCGCGACCACTTTCCCACCACGACCGCAAGGCGTTCGACACTTTGCCCACAAAGGTATGGACGGTGCTGATGTGTTTTTCTTCCACCACTTCATTTGTTCATCGGATGATGAAGATCTTGTGGTGGCTGCACTGGTGGTTCACGACCAAATTCAACAGCAGCTTCCTCGGCATAGGGAGTCAGTCCCTGGCCGTGCTCCCGACCTGAACCGCGACAGGGAGAGAGGCCACACCCTACTCTATGCCGATTACTTTGTGAACACCCCGCTCTTCAAGCCGGATAAATTCCGTCGCCGTTTTCGTATGGCAAGGCATGTGTTCAATCGTATCCGAGAGGGAATGGTTGCTCATGACCCATACTTCAAGTGCAAGACGGATGCCCTTGGCAAACTTGGATTCTCCTCTTGCCAGATGCACCGCGGTCATCCACATGCTTGCATATGGCATTCCGGGTGATCCGAGGGATGAGTATGTGCGTATGAGTGAGACAACATGTCTGATGTCAATGTATAAGTTCTGTCAGTCTGTGAACGAGGTGTTTGGCCCTGAGTACTTGAGGCAGCCAACTGCAGCTGATACAGAGAGATTGTTGGCGACCAACGCAACTAGAGGCTTTCCAGGCATACTTGGCTTTCAAAATTCCCCGATCTTTGTACTAATTAACAAGAAAGGCAGGGCACGTTGCATACATTCTACTAGTTAATAAATGGACCGGTACAGATTACGTTAAATAAATTAGTCGCTTATTTTGGGACAGAGAAAGTTCCGTTCATGAATGTGAGAAGGAGTGCATTGTCTACTGGTCACTGCCATCTAGGCGGGGGCATGCACGGCTCGGCTCTAATCGCTGCTGCTTGCTAGTGCCGCATGCATGCAAACAATTATGGGATCTACTTGTACAAGTATCGCGCGCTAGAGCGAGCTAGCTAGCTAGCAAGGAGTTGTTGGCGGAGTCTAACCTCAAATGGCTATGTGACATAAAGGCAAATTCGACTTTGAACATAGGCACCACCGGAGACCGGTAAACTCAGATTTGACTTTGGATTGCTAAAGTTGAGCCAAAACGTACTCCGTATATCGTCTTCTTCCTACAGTGGATCGTACTATAAGTGGTTTGTTAGACATGCACGATCGTTCTGCCTACAGTGGAACGAGGGATAGACGCATCGTGCATTGCATGGTCTAATCATGCATGCACGCACGTCATTAAGTTATTGATCTAGTAGGGCAAATTCATGATTAGTACTGAGTAGCAATCAATTAAAAGGAGCTGGATGCCGTACAACACGAGAGACGATTGGAGACACGAGTACTGGTCCACTAACGATAATTAAGCAAGCAGGACGACGATGGATCGAGATAGATAGGACACATGTTTATCTTTCTCCTTTTTTTTTTTCTTTTCAGAGGGAAGAGGAACATGAGGTACGAGAGGGGAGTGATCCCACTGGGCCTGCTTCGAGTCCCACAGACAGGGAGGGAGCCCCCCGCCGAGCGGTTGCCGTCAGCCCCTAGCCACCTACGGCCCATTTACGCGGCCCCACGCCACGCCCCCGATTGTATGTTTCTCTGGCAAACTAGTCGCCATCCAGTTCTGCAACGTCACCACGTGCTACTTCCCAAATGCTTAGTATAGTAATCGCATACTGGTGCTATGTCGCCTGTCAAACTATGCATGGCCAGTTCGTTAGCTATGTCTTCCCAAATGCTTTTAGTTTATTTGGCAAAACAAAATGCTTTTAGTTTAGCTAGCTATAATTTGCAGCTCGTCCACTCACGCGTGCACCGTTTGATCGATCGTAGGTCTTCGTCGACGTTTATCTTTATGCAATAACGGTCGATGCATACGGGACGTGACCAAGCGGTATGCATGCAGGGATGATGATCTTGTTTTTGAGGGTATGCACGCATGCATGGCATGGATGATCATTGGTGAAAGGTGGTGGTGGGTTGGGTGAGAAATTAAAAATTAAAAGTGCGTGGATTATTCGATGAATCGTGTCCGCAGCCCCGGCCATCTTGGGACGCCCCATCCTAGCCGACCCACCCTATGGCAGCATGGATGGCCAGCACGTAGTACGCTGCATGGCAGCAGCCCAGCAGAGCAGAGCAGAGGCGGACGCCGCCGGTGGAACAAACAAAACCCGACGCCGCCGGTCCCTCATCCAACGCACACACACGCAGCAGCTCCATAGCTCTACGCCAGAGCACATACAGGCGGTGGACACGCACAGTGCTCCGCATTATTGTTCGTTGCATGCCACCGCTACGCATCAGCTTAATGATCTGGTCCAGGAATGGTCCACGCATGGTGGACGTGCGTACATTGCAATCGCATTATTGAATGGGTACGCCCACGCAAGATTACAAAACATTTGATGACCGCGGCTTCAATGGCATGTCTCCCCTCGCTCTCCATGCACCCGCCCATCGTCGTCGCCTTCCTACCGCAACGTTCGCCTGCAATACAAACAATTTGGACATAATTCATGTAAATGTACGACGGATTCATGCAAACGAATGTAAGTTTGATATATTTTATATAAACCGAACGATATTTTGCATGTTCAATAAAATATATTTTATATATTCCTTCCTGGCCGCCCTGTCCTCCATCGGCATGGTGCTCCGTAACGAGAAGCCGCCCACGCTACGGCCACCGAGGTAGTGGAGGAGGCGACCACACGCTTTCGTCGTCGCCGGGGGCACCTCCTTCACGGTCTGGCCGCACCAGTCGTGGCGGCTCCTCCTCCTCATTGCCGAAGAAGATGAGAATCCTCTCCCTCTCAGAGGAGCATGCATATTGACCATATTTGTGTAGCAAGAGCATCTACAGTTGGACTCCGCAAATTGACCGACGGCTGCGGGGACCACTGACCGGACAAGAGAGAGAAGCAAAAAGTAGCAAAACTTTGACCCAACCAAACCCCTCATATCTTCCCTATATGTCCGGGCTGTTCGCGAACCCTCATATTCATCTCAAATATGGGGAGTATATGAGGGCTCGTGGACACGCCCGGACGCACCCGGTCAATCCATCACATAGGACGCGGCCCCACCCCGAAACACATTCTTTCTTTCTGTCTCTCTTCATCCCAACAAATCACGTGCAAGTGATTGGGCATATGAGAAAGAAAATGAGTATTGTGGTTGCACGGATGAACAAATAGGCCTCAAAGCGGACACGTTCCGTCACTACAGGGCGCGTCCGCGGACGTTTGAGGGGTCAAATTAGAGATACGTGGTTGAAGATGCTCTAATTTGCGAGTAGTGATGTGTAAGCTGGCCAGCTAGCTAGGTAGGAAGCCATATACGTGTCACAATATGATGGCAGTCTGCAAGCCCGTCCAGTACCCCAAGAAGGTGGCTCCGAGCAAGAGAATTGATTGTAGACGGCGCGGCATGCAAGAGACCCAGCTCTTAGTTGTGTTGGTGCGCCTCTGATAATTACCGTTCCTTCTTCCTCGCCGCCATGGTGTCTTGGAGTGAAGGATCCAGCTCCTTCCTCCACTTGTAGTGCGGGTTGATTAGTGCTAAGTCCAGGGGGGTAAATACAAAATGCGCTGTGCTGACCGGCTGTGCTGACTAGGCTCCACTTGTAGTGCTCTGATTGGCTGGGACCAAATTTACATATTGGCTGCAAGTTGTGTGACTCAATAGTTGCCTTTTGCAAGATTGGGACCAAATCATCACATCCAGGACAAGTTGTGAGACTCCTGATGCTATTACCTCTTTAGTTTTAGATTCATCTATTTTTATCCATTTTGATGACAAGTATTTTCAGACGGAGGGAGTACTACTGAAAGGAAGCTAGCTGCAGGAGCTAGTAGAGAAGAAGTCACGATGGCCTGCTGTGTTTTAGCAAGTCCAACACCAACTCCAGACCGATATGGCATTGTCATGACGGAGATGTGTGTACGAATACGGCACCCCATGCAAGAGTCCATTGGGTCCATGCAGCACCAGAAAGCACTCGTACGTGACGCCGCTCACAGCTAGCTCCAGTATACATTCAGACCCAGATGGAGGAAATTAACCAGCATGCAGATGGTGTCATATATGCAGCAAGCGCAGTGCCAAGTGACATGTCTAAATCACACTGTCACATCAGAGAAATCACGGATCTAACTCTTGTACTCGTGATCAAATATTAGTAGCACTTCGCGCGCACCTACGTGCGTGCATGGTCATGGAGACGTCGTTTTTTTTAAGAATCTGGAGACATCGATGGATCTTTGAAATACTAGTACAACTAGTCGTCAACCCGTGCACTTGCACGGGCTAGCGGTATTCAAAAAATAAATAGCACAATCCTTGAAATAATCTGTTGCCCTTGCTTAAAACGGAAAATAATGTAGTTCATTATACATACTATTAAAAATAATGTAATGAACGGTTCTAAATTGCAAACATTAAAACTAAAATAAGATGCACGGCCACAAATTAGTGACATCTTTTACTTAGCTAAAATTTTAGGGTTCTAACACCAAAGTTTTATGTCCATAAATTTCACTGTTCGAGGGACCAAACTGGATGTCATCTCAAATGAGTTATATATATGATTATAATGCTTATTGCTCGCACAGGGTCAATACTTGAGCTGAGTAAGATATATATACTTCTTTCCATTCACTATGAAATTTTATATCCCAATACATTAAAAAATACCATTTACTTTTGCAATCAAAATAATTTTGTACACAATAGTAGTCAAAGTTCAAAAAAAGTTGGACTTCACTCACTGTGTGCATTCTTGTATGTATTCCTAAAATAAATTGTTTACAATTGAAGCTGCTAGTTTGTATTCTTTTGGCCTGAATCAATTAAGTGGTCGTTAAATTTCTTCTGTAGTTATTTCAATGAATGTATAAAAGAATCGGATAAATATTCAACCTCACTCTTTATAATATTAAAAATCTGAAATCTAGCTGGACTCCAAAGAGTATAAAAAATTCATATAATGTCTAAGATACATGACGAAAATCGATTTACTAATTGTGTACGAACATGACCATTCCCAGTAAAGCTGCTGGGGCAAAAGCTTACTGAGAGGGGGGGGGGGGGGGGGGGGGGAGAGAGAGAGTTCCTTTACTTAAGTAGCTAAGAAATAAGACAGCATGTTCATCACTAATACATTTCTGTTCATGCACCCAAAAAATACCATTTGGTACGTACTGATAAATTGTTGTTCATTAGAACATAACCATCGTAGCACCAGGTCACAATATTGTTGGCGACAAATTAGTAGCGGGCTATATGAACAAAATATTAATTGATAAGGATAATAACATATTACATTTTCGTGATGGGCAGCTGTTTGACATCTGTATTCCCAATAACTATAATTTTGCACATGTACGAATACTTAATCATGTTGTGCTGTGTTTTTCTTTAACAAACAGTCGATGTGACCTCTGTATTCCCAACGGCCGTGATTACAAATGAAAATACATCACAGGGCACAAAAAAGTTACACATCATAGTTCTTGTTAACAGAAAAAAAAGTTTATTTATTTTTAGGAAATTTCCAGAAATAAAAAATATGATTAACTCAGAATAGAAAATTCAAGTAGGTAGGAGTAGATACGTAATGGAGTGAGAAAGAATGGCATGAATGTAGCTGTACCTATATATATACTCAATAATATGTTCAAAGGTCTGAATTCTGTTTAGCATGAAAGTTTAACCATGTAGTTGTAGGCTTAGGTGAGGAACATACAATTTAGTTATACGGATATGAACTACAGGCAATGGTTGATACAACCAAATTAATAACACTGATATGTACAATATACAATATAAGATTGAGATACTGGTTTGATATAATTCCAAGAGCACAAATATGGTTGCATAGTATGAATATAAGAGAGCAGTACTAATTGTTGAGGCCAAACATGTCTTATCTATTATTAATTAAAATAATCAATCATAGAATAATATCAATTTCTAATTAACTAAGAGACAAAATACTTTGAGGGGAGACTACTCGAAGACGTGTAACTCCAGAGATACGACGTACAATTTGATATAATAATTATATGGAATAGTAATTATGTACGATTGGAAGCAGATATCGTATGAAAGTGACCTCTGGCATCAATTCAATATGTTGGTTCTGTATCATCGATTTGATGGATTAGAGAACAAAACATAAAATTTTGGAGATAGACTTACTTGCCTATTGAGTTAGAGCATCAGCTGACATCAAACAGGGGGGGGGGGGGGGGGGGGGGGGGGTGGCGGTGCACCCGTGCCTTGTACTGCTCTACTTGGCGGCCTTACCGAGGACAGCCGTAACTTGTCTCCCATCTGTATGCTTCCTCATCCAATACCTTAATTATCATTACCTTTGTTAGCCTAAAAGATAAATTCTGGATTGGGGTGTAGTTTCTAGTTGAGAAGGTTCAGATTCTAGAAAGTAAGGATTAGAATGTGGTGTTTAATATCAGTGGCAGAACATTGAGTTTAAGAGTCTGCATGTAATTTCCTGTCCAACACAAACACATATTCAGTGCTCTAAAAATCCTAGTGGACAGGGCAGAATCGAGAGAACAACAACAAAAATAGAGGAAACCAAGTCAACTAAATTGCAGGACGCAGGTGTTCTTATTCAATCCAGTGATGCATGCACCTACCTTAATTGGAGGATATAGATCGATGAGTTTGCAGGCAGCTACGCCCGTGCAATCGCCGCAGCCCATCGAGCCATTGCGTTGCTGCACGGGCACCCGCTGAGGTTATTGTGGTGTCCAAGTGTGTACCGTCAGAATATGAGCAGGGTTTGGGAGGCGGCAACACCGGTTTGGTGATCGACCTCTCCTTGGCACAATCGGACATGCCATATGCATGGAGCCGAGATGCCCTGAAAAAAAATCAGGAGATTGTCGTTTGGGATTTTTTTTTCATTTGAGGTAAATTGGGGGAGAAGTCCTATGGAAAAAAGGAAGGAGAGGAGTCCCATGCTCATACGTTCATGATAGCTCTAGTCTACCGTGGTTGTTCTGCTTAGAAACGTCACCAATCGTAGAAGCTACCTAATAAGCTTCAAGTAGCAGTCGGTACACCTTCTCAATTGCATCAACCATCGTTGGACAAATTCATCGAAGACGCTAGATTAATGCATGGGCACAACTTGGAAGGTGGATGGATTCAAAATATGCAGAATACTACATTCAGGATCGTTAGGACCGAAGGAGAAGGACCCGATTAGGAGAAGGAGGAGGAGCCCTAGGGTTGTATCCAATCGTGGGGAGAAAGAAGTCTCGTATGAGGAGGGGGAAGAGCGCTAGGGCTATCTCCAATCTGCGGGAGGAAGAAGTCTCGTAGGGAGATGTTTTTTTTTCCTAAAAGAGATGAACGTGGGACACCAATGTAGGACTCCTATGATAGCTCATCCAATGGCTGTAGGTCATTAATTGCAAGATGAACGGCTGTTAATTTTTGATTAACCTGCTAATTTTTTGGGAGTGCCTAATTAGTATAGGTATAGATAGATAGATAGATAGATAGATAGATAGATAGATAGATTGTTATCGGGCCCCTTGATACAATGCATGCATGGCGCTGGGCGTGCATTTCAGTGGTGGCGTTGCCTGTTTGCCCCATGCACCCCATGATCACGACGAGGCAACGGTATAAAACATTTGATAGCAACTGCTCTAAGAGCATCTCCAACAGCGGCGCTAAACTAGCGCCGCGCCGTAAATTAGGCCGTTTTAGCGCGCGCGTAATACGGCGGGTGACTTTAGCGGGCGCGTAAAAACCGCGCGCGCTATAACGAGTTGGATGCGCGGTCGGATACGCTATCCCGCCCGGTGTATTTGGGGCGCCCGCTTCCGCGCGCGGCACACTTGAGCGCTCGTGCCGCACTCTCTCCTCACCGCCTCCTACGCCCCGCGTGCGCCGGCGCCGGCGAACTTTGCCATGGACGCACGCGCCGGCACCCCGCTCACCCCATTGTACAGCCGCGACCCCTTCCCTGCTGCCGCCGCCCCCGCCGCCGCCGGAAACCCTAGCGCGGGGAGCGTTGGCGTCGCCACCGCCGGAGCTCCGCCGAGCGTCAGCCTCGCGCGCAGCCTCTTCTTGCCGCCGCGGATGACCACGTCGACGGGGGGCGTCACGCCGGCGCCGGCCCGTGCCGCCGCCGCACCCTCGAAGCTCCCCAATGCGGCGCGGCCGAAGAAGGGCAAGACATCCGTGAAGAAGAACAAGGCGGCGGACGGCTCCGGCAGCTCGAAGGCGAGGGGAAAGAAGCTTGCAGGGCGTTTGACGGGCGCGGCGGCTACCGAAGCGCCGGCGAGCTCACTCGTTGAGCCGGCCGCCGACGCGCACCATGTGTTTGATGAAATGCCCCTAAGGTAAAAAAAAATCCAACTTTTATTTATTTTTTGTTATTTTTTCAATGCATCATCAAATAGATAGCTTATTTGAATTGTTCAAAAAACTTTGTAGGCTCAACGATGATGCATACATGTCAACTATGGGTGTTGGATCCAACAATTCGCATTGGTCTCAAACCAATGACATCCATTTCGAAGACCATGAGTTTGAGGTGGACGAGGAGGGTGACGGCATTATCGATGCACCGAAAGGAAGAGCGGGTAATTACACCACCAAAGATGGCATCTTACTATGCAATACTTGGTTGCAAGTGTCGAGGGGTCCATCCGTTGGAGGTGATCAAAGTAGAGATGCTTATTGGGGGCGAATGAAAGAACACTTTGATGCTCACAACGTGAGTGGAATTGGCCGCTCCGAGAGATCACTTCGGTCCCGATGGTCGGCAATCAACTCGGATTGTCAAAAGTGGGCGGCCGCACAAAAGGCAGTTGACAAGATTAACCCAAGTGGCACAAATGAGGATGATGGAGTAAGTGGCATCTCATACATGTTCATCATACTTGTTTTTGGTGTCCGAAGTGCTAACTTGTTTTGTTTTTCTTGTAGTACAACATTGCACAAAACTTGTTCAAAGTTGAGACGAGGACAACCAAGAAGGAGAAGATCAAGAAAGGAAGGATCTTTACCTTGCCTCATTGCTACACTAGTAGAAAAACACCTAATAGTCCCGGTTCGTAAGGGCCTTTAGTCCCGGTTCATGAACCGGGACTAATGGGCCGTTACTAATACCTCCACCCATTAGTCCCGGTTCAAACACGAACCGGGACCAATGTGCCTCCACGTGGCCCTGTGCGCCGAGCCCAGTCAGGGGTCCTTTGGTCCCGGTTGATGGCACCAACCGGGACCAAAAAGCATCCACGCGTCAGCATTCCATTGGTTGGGGTTTTTGTTATTTTTTTTGAAAGGATGGGGGGATTGGGGGTTTTGGGGGGTTAATTTACGTGTTTCATATATTGTGTTAGCTAGCTAATTAATAGAGAGAAGTGTCCTCTCTTATGTCCGTGCTTGGTCGACTCTACGTACTATATATACATAAGTGATCGAGAGAACCATTCAGTACAGAAGTTCATGCATACCGAGAGATTGGTCGAACAACAAGTATCTGACGCTACTGGCTACATACATGCAAGTAAAATATGTATAAGATCTCTTATAATTACAATCCCCTAGCAATTGAAATCAATTTTCACATGGTATTCTCCGGCTTTATTGATGACGTGGTCAAGAAAGAATCCCGCCAATTCCTCTTGAGTTGCTTTCATGCCATCTGGTTCTAGGAGTTCATTTCGCATCTGCCACGTCTAATTTGAAGAAGGGGGTTAATTAATACATATATATGAATGAAACTCAACAGAAATGATGGTGTAATAAAATGAAATTGTGAATATTATTACTTACGCACCTCATATTGTCTTTGAGAGTAGCCCCGCTTGTTTTTCAAAGTCGCGTTGTGGATGAACTCGCACACGTAGTATCGACAGAAATCATTTCCTTCTTCCTGCCACAAGCACTTTACGAGAAATAGGGGTCAATCAAACTGATAATGAAGCATTATAAATGGCATTGATGAAAGTATAGCTATAGAATCAACGGGAGATACGCGCAACTAGCTAGCCATTAGTACTTACTTTCGGGTATGTATATCGCAGCTCCTTCGGCAATCCCGAAGCTTCTGCGGTGAACTGTTTCCAAACCCTGCAAGATAAAGAAAATAATTATTATTACTTGAGATATCAGGAAATGAACAAAAAGCTGCCGATATGGTGCGATAATGATCGATTGAACTTACTTGCTGAGCATTTCAGTCATGTCCGCATAGGATTTGGGATCTTTCCGTCTCGAGTCTAAGACGGTTACTAGTCCACGCTCAAGCTTAATCTCCAGAAGAATATAGTGATACCTGCGCACACATGCATAACTCATCAATTACATTACTATAACCTCGCTCGAGTAATAAGGGAAACCGAATATGCACACGACAGTAACACTCACTTGTCGTTGTAAGGAAAGAGTATGGTATCTTTGTTTTGATTTTTTATCAATGATTGTAGCACGTTGTCCTCGGCCTCTTTGATGTCCTTTTTAACCAGAAATTCATCTATGATATTTGTGTTAATGAACCCAATATCATAAATTTCTTGTTTTTTGCACTCGACGATCTTCAATCTGCATAATATATTGAGGATAATTAATTATAAATACATGAAATGAAAGAGCCGAGCTATATATAGAGACTTAATGACAGAAATAGTACTTACAGACAGTAGCAAAAGACCATTAGTTTATCGAGGGCCTTTTGATTGAAGAACGCGAAGAACTGATCAAATGGAACAGTCAACAGATCATTTGCAACGAGATCGTGCTCCTCTTTAATATGCAGATACAAAGCATTCTTACCCTCAGACTCTCTGCAGGTTTCCATGTACCAATTATGGAATCTTCGCATCATTGTTGTCAGAGATTTTTCATCTTTGACGAGAGGCTTCCCGTACTCGTATCTGTGTTCATCCACCTCCAAGAAATCAGGAAGTGCATCATCAGGCAGGTAATCGTCAAGATTGCCATAACCGGCCACCGTCCCCGGAGCATTAGACACATTGAGCGGGGGGCACGATTGCTGTGCTTGTTCGCCGAGCTGGGTAATTTTTCCCGTTTGCTCGTTCTTTTGACCTTTTAGCACTGACAGTAGTTCCCGACCGCTGGGCTTGGAGATATGTCTGTTCAGTAATGCGCTCATAGTTGGTTCTCGGCGGAGACTTTGGTGGTTTCCTCAGGGCATCGATAGTGCGCTTTGCTTTCACCGGATCTACCTTCTCCTCCGGAGCAGGATGTCTCTTTGCTTTCACCCCTTCAAAGAATTCCTTCACGTGGGTCCGCACAATCGTATTGTTTTCCTCCTCGGACCTCTCGTACACTAACTTCTCTAGAGGCTTGAGAGATGATGGACCGTATTTGTATTGCCTCCCTCCTCTGGTTGTGCTGCTAGATGCCGGAGTAGACGGAGCGGCTGCGGCGTCTGTCTTCTTTCGTGCTTGCTTACGAGGCGGAGGAGAAGGATTACGATGCGCCGGAGCAGCCGGGGCGGTGGCGGGTCTCTTCCGCCCTTGCTGGCGAGGCGAAGAAGGAGGATGCTCCTGGCTGCTCGGGAGCGCTGGCGCAGGCGGAGAAGGAGGCGGAGTGCCGCCATGCGCCGGAGAAGGAGGCGGAGTGCCGCCACGCGTGCCCTGATCGTCACTCGCCGGAGGAGGAGGCGGTGGAGGAGGCGGAGTGCCATGACTCGCCGGAGCAGGAGAATGAGGCGGAGGCGTCCAGTTCAGAAGGTTGATGAGCTCCTTCTTCCATAGGCATGGAGTCTTCAAAGCATAACCCAGCCTAGTCTCCCCTTCACCGGTAGGGTGGTCAAGCACGAGGTCCTCAAATCCCTCCGTTATTTCATCCACCATCACCTTAGCATATCCTATTGGAATCGGCTGGCAGTGATAAGTTGTGCCGGGTCCACTAGGATAAACTTGGCCAACAGCCGCCTTGACCTTCAAATTCATCCATCGCGCCATCATGTGGCAATTTTGAGACTCCGTGATACCATCCACGGGATAGCTGGCAGGAGCCGTCAAGACATGCTCCGGCTGAAGCAACTCGGTGGAAGCCACGCTGCTTCTCCGTGAGATGGCGGGGTAGCTTCGGGGGAAGCTTCGGCAGGTCATTTGCTGCGATCTGCTGCTTCTCGTTCCTCTTCTCGATCCTCTAGCCCCATTACCCTTTCGTGCAGCGCCTGCAGTTGGTCCTGCTCCAGTTTCTTCCTCCTCTCGTGGGTTTTGTAACCCCCTGCGTCCGGAAAACCAACCTTCCACGGAATGGAGCCTGGCGTGCCTCGTGTCCGTCCAGGGTGCTCAGGATTTCCCAAGGGCCATTGTGAGCTCGTCCTTCTCCCTGTTTGGAAGGAACGTCCCTCGCTGCGCTGCATCGATATAGTGTCGAAGGTTCTTGACTGGTATTTCCAGTTGCTCGTCCGTCCACTGGCAAAACCCTGTTACAGGGTCCAAGGTTCCGCCAGACCCGAAGAACCAAGTCCGGCAACGGTCTGGCCATCTCATTGTCTCTGGTTCGATCCCTTTTTCAAGCAGATCATTCTCAGCCTTGGACCACTTAGGCCGGGCTTGCAGGTAGCCACCTGACCCCGTGCGATGGTGAAGCGTCTTCTTCGCAGCATTTTTCTTGTTTGTCTCCGACATCTTCTTACTCTTTTCCGATGTCTTGTGGGCCACAAATGCGGGCCAGTGATCTTTGATCTTCTCATATTTGCCGATGAATTCTGGTGTCTTTTTATTTTTGACAAACTGGTTCAGCTCTTTCGTCCACCTCCTCATTAGGGTTGCCATCTTCTTAAGAGCACAAGGCTTGATTAATTCCTCTTTAACTGGCTTCTCCGGATCCTCCTCTGGCGGTAGGGTGAAATTTGCCTTCAGCTCAGTCCAAAGATATTCTTTCTGCTTATCATTGACATAAGACACCTCACGGTCTTCCTCCTTAGGCTTATACCATTGCTGGATGCTGATCGGGATCTTCTCCCTAACAAGAACCCCGCACTGAGAAGAAAATGCCTTCCTTGTCCGGTTGGGTTCAATCGGTTCGCCGTCGGGCGCGATTTCTATGATCTCAAACTTTTCATCCGAGCTCAACTTTTTCTTCGGGCCTCGTGTCCTTACCAAAGTTGTGCTCAATCCGGAGGGCTAGAAATTATAAGGAAGAAAGACGAGAGTAATTAATATGTGTACATATACCAAAACAATGGAAGCATCAATTAACTAGTCAGCACGGGCTTAACTAATATATATATACCTGGCCGAGCTCGGTTCGGTCACCGGAGCAGTCAGCACGGTCTCCTTCTTGTTCCTCCATTGTGTCACCGGAGCCATCATGAACATAGTCCTGTTCTTGTACCGACATTAATGGGCCGAAGCCATCATGAACATAGCCCTCTTCTTCACCCCGTTCTTCCAGCTGACCAACGGTGTCGAGGAGAAATGACGCAACTTCATCCCTTCCATTCGCGATTATGTCCCTCAATATCGCTTCTATTTCTTCGTCTCGGCAGTGCTCCATAGTTTCTGCAAATATTTACAACATGTTATATATATATATATATATATATATATATATATATATATATATATATATATATATTAGTGGCAAACGTAGAACTAGCCAGCTAATCGCAATAAGGAATCATGTTAGTGGCCTCGACGCTACTTCTCTAGGGTTTGGGGTCGCCTCGACACAACAACGCTTCGAGAGAGTTAATTTGTCGGGTAGGGGTGCGGCGGGAGGGGGTAGGAGACCAACATCGTTTTCTCTCTAGGGTTTGGGTGTCCTCGAGAGTTTTGGTCGAGCGAGAGGGCCGAGGGGGGGGGGTATTTATATCGACCGCCCCTCATGTTGAAGTTATCTCGAGGGGGTTATATCGACAACGACGCGACAATGACGAGAAAGAAAAATAATTAAGGAAAAGGAAGAAATGAGGAAGAAGGAAGAAGGAAGAAGAAGAAGAAGAAAATAGAGGAGAAGAAGAAAGGAATAGAGGAGAAGAAGAAAAAATAGAAAAAAAATTCTATTTTTTCTTCTTCTCCTCTATTCCTTTCTTCTTCTCCTCTTCTTTTTCTTCTTTTTTCCTCTTCTTATTTATTTCTCCTCTTCTTCCTCTCCTCTTCTTCATCTTCTTATTTTCCTTTTTCCTCTCATTCTTTTTCTTCTTCTTTCTTCCTTCTTCCTTCTTCCTCTTTTCTTCCTCTATTCCTTCTTCTTCTCCTCTTTTTTTCTTCTTCTTTCTCTTCTTCCTCTCCTCGTCTTCTCCTTCTTCTTCTCCATCTTTCTCTACTTATTTTCCTTTTCCTTATTTTACTTTTTCCTCTCCACTAACATAAAATGCACTATCCTAAAATGCAATAAACATAAAATGCACTAAATTGATCAACTAACCTAAAATCAGTGATAAAATGCACTAACCTAAAATCGATATCTACTAACAACTTAAAAAAATAATACATATATGAAAAAATGCATATATGAAAAAAAATATCATCATATCATCAACAGAAAAAATAGTATTTTTTCTAAAAATCTATCTTTTGCATATATACATCAACATATATATACACTAACCTAAAATGCACAAAAATGCTATCGGAGAGGGGGTATATCGACCCCCTCATGTATCCACATACATACATCTATACATACATATATACTTACATATATGTATAAATTTTTGCAGATATAAACTTTTGCATATATAAAGTTTTTCTAAAATCTAACTTTTGCATATATGAACATATATACACAGAGAACATATACATATATACACAGAGAACATATACATAAAATGCACAAAAAAAAAGAGGAAAGGGCGCCGGCGGCCGGACCGAAGGCGGCGGCGTGTGGTCGGGGCGACGGAGACGGGGTTGGGGAAGGGGCGGCGCGCGCGGCGACGGCGACGGGGTAGGGAAGGGGCGGCGCGCGCGGCGACGGCGACGGGGTCGGGGAACGGTGGAGCGCGCGGCGACGGCGACGGGGTCGGGGCAGGGGCGGCGTGCGCGGCGACGGCGACGGGGTCGGGGCCGGCAGGGGCGGCGGGCGCGGCGACGGTGTCGGGGCAGTGGCTCGGCGGCAGCGACGGCGAGGTGGACCAGCCTGACGGCGTCGGGGCAGGGCTCGGCGGCGACGGCGACGAGGAGCAGAAGGCGTCGGGGCGAGAAGAAACAGATGGATTTTGGCGAAAACTGCTAAGTGTTGTATATATAGCAAGAGCATTGGTCCCGGTTCGTGGCACAAACCGGGACTAATGCCCCCCTTTAGTCCCGCTTGGTGCCACCAACCGGGACCAAAGGCTGCCGCCAACCGGGACCAAAGGCCGCCGAAAAAGAGGCCTTTGGTCCCGGTTGGTGGCACCAACCGGGACTAATGCCCCCCTTTAGTCCCGGTTGGTGCCACCAACCGGGACCAAAGGCCTCTGTGCTGCCCGCCTCGGGGCCAAAGTTTAGTCCCACCTCGCTAGTTGAGAGGGGCGCGCAGTGGTTTATAAGCCCCACTGCCGCACCCCTCTCGAGCTCCTCTCCACCGCAGGCTTTCGGGCCTACTTGCTATTGCTTTGCTTGATGGGCCTTCTGGGCCTGAATCCTGACCCATAGTAGGGTTTCTAGTCGTATTCAGGCCGTGGGGGCCCAGTAGGAGGCATTTTTTTGTTTTCTTTACTTATTGTTGCCATATTTATTTTTTTCCAGTTTTTTTCTTTTGTTTTCTGCATTATTTATTTTCTTTTGTTTTTTGCTTTATTTTTTAATTGTTTTTGCTTTTAGTTTTAGGAAAATTATAAACTTTCTGTTAGTGCCATTAGTTTTCA
Source organism: Triticum aestivum (assembly GCF_018294505.1). NCBI lineage: Eukaryota > Viridiplantae > Streptophyta > Magnoliopsida > Poales > Poaceae > Triticum > Triticum aestivum. The sequence goes on from NC_057810.1 coordinate 14,862,519, forward strand.
AATTTGAAAACACTTTTTTTGTTTTTTTGTTTTCTTTCTTGCTTTATTTATTTTATTTTGTATCTACTTACAACAAAATACTTATTGTTGCTATTTTTAATTATTACGAGGGCCGAACCATAAGACATTAAAGCATTTCAAATGAACTCTGAAAAAGTTGAAAGTTGGCATGGTATCATAAATTGACCCACATAGCATGTGCATGTACAAAACGGACAATGGTATCATACTCGTCAGTTACAAAGTTGGCATGGTATCATCATAATAGTTGCGGGAGAAAGTCTTCACTTTTTCTTCGCTTGTGTCATTTGCTTATTGCGCCGTAACCATGGATAATCTTCATCGTTTATCAGGATGCTGGGGTCAGCCTTGACTTTGAAGGGAGGAATTTCATGAAACTTTTCATAATCTTCAGACATGTCTGTCTTGTCCTCCACTCCCACGATGTCCCTTTTTCCTGAAAGAACTATGTGGCGCTTTGGCTCATCGTATGATGTATTCGCTTCCTTATCTTTTCTCTTTCTCGGTCTGGTAGACATGTCCTTCACATAGATAACCTGTGCCACATCATTGGCTAGGACGAACGGTTCGTCAGTGTACCCAAGATTTTTCAGATCCACTGTTGTCATTCCGTACTGTGGGTCTACCTGTACCCCGCCTCCTGACAGATTGACCCATTTGCACTTAAACAAAGGGACCTTAAAATCTACTCCGTAGTCAAGTTCCCATATGTCCACTATGTAACCATAATATGTGTCCTTTCCCCTCTCGGTTGTTGCATCAAAGCGGACACCGCTGTTTTGGTTGGTGCTCTTTTGATCTTGGTCAATCGTGTAAAATGTATTCCCATTTATCTCGTATCCTTTCCAAATCAATACAGTCAAAGATGGTCCCCTGGACAACAAGTACAGCTCATCACAAACAGTGTTGTCACCTCTGATACGTGCTTCCAACCAACTGCTGAAAGTCCTGATGTGTTCACATGTAATCCAGTCGTCGCACTGCTCCGGGTGTTTGGAGCGCAGACTGTTCTTGTGTTCATCGACATACGGGGTCACCAAGGTAGAGTTCTGTAGAACTGTGTAGTGTGCTTGAGACCAAGAATATCCGTCCCTGCATATTATTGAGTCCCTTCCAAGCGTGCCTTTTCCAGTCAGTCTCCCCTCATACCGCGATTTAGGGAGACCTATCTTCTTAAGGCCAGGAATGAAGTCAACACAAAACCCGATGACATCCTCTGTTTGATGGCCCATGGAGATGCTTCCTTCTGGCCTAGCGCGGTTACGGACATATTTCTTTAGGACTCCCATGAACCTCTCAAAGGGGTACATATTGTGTAGAAATACGGGGCCCAGAATGACAATCTCGTCAACTAGATGAACTAGGACGTGCGTCATGATATTGAAGAAGGATGGTGGGAACACCAGCTCGAAACTGACAAGACATTGCACCACATCACTCCTTAGCCTTGGTATGATTTCTGGATCGATCACCTTCTGAGAGATTGCATTGAGGAATGCACATAGCTTCACAATGGCTAATCGGACGTTTTCCGGTAGAAGCCCCCTCAATGCAACCGGAAGCAGTTGCGTCATAATCACGTGGCAGTCATGAGACTTTAGGTTCTGAAACTTTTTCTCTGCCATATTTATTATTCCTTTTATATTAGACGAGAAGCCAGTCGGGACCTTCATACTAAGCAGGCATTCAAAGAAGATTTCCTTCTCTTCTTTGGTAAGAGCATAGCTGGCAGGACCTTCATACTGCTTTGGAGGCATGCCGTCTTTTTCGTGCAAACGTTGTAGGTCCTCCCGTGCCTCAGCTGTATCTTTTGTCTTCCCATACACGCCCAAGAAGCCTAGCAGATTCACGCAAAGGTTCTTCGTCACGTGCATCACGTCGATCGAAGAGCGGACCTCTAGGTCTTTCCAGTAGGGTAGGTCCCAAAATATAGATTTCTTCTTCCACATGGGTGCGTGTCCCCCAGCGTCACTCGGAACAGCTAGTGCGCCGGGACCCTTTCCAAAGATTACGTGTAAATCATTGACCATAGCAAGTACGTGATCACCGGTACGCATGGCGGGCTTCTTCCGGTGATCTGCCTCGCCTTTGAAATGCTTGCCTTTCTTTCGACATTGATGGTTGGTCGGAAGAAATCGACGATGGCCCAGGTACACATTCTTCCTGCAGCTTGCCAGGTATATACTATCGGTGTCAAGTAAACAGTGCGTGCATGCGTGGTATCCCTTGTTTGTCTGTCCTGAAAGGTTACTGAGAGCGGGCCAATCGTTGATGGTCACGAACAGCAACGCCTTTAGGTTAAATTCCTCCTGTTTGTGCTCATCCCACGTACGTACACCGTTTCCATTCCACAGCTGTAAAAGTTCTTCAACTAATGGCCTTAGGTACACATCAATGTCGTTGCCGGGTTGCTTAGGGCCTTGGATGAGAACTGGCATCATAATGAACTTCCGCTTCATGCACATCCAAGGAGGAAGGTTATACATACATAGAGTCACGGGCCAGGTGCTGTGATTGCTGCTCTGCTCCCCGAAAGGATTAATGCCATCCGCGCTTAAAGCAAACCATACGTTCCTTGGCTCACTTGCAAACTCATCCCAGTACTTTCTCTCGATTTTTCTCCACTGCGACCCGTCAGCGGGTGCTCTCAACTTCCCGTCTTTCTTACGGTCCTCACTGTGCCATCGCATCAACTTGGCATGCTCTCTGTTTCTGAACAGACGTTTCAACCGTGGTATTATAGGAGCATACCACATCACCTTCGCAGGAACCCTCTTCCTGGGGGGCTCGCCGTCAACATCACCAGGGTCATCTCGTCTGATCTTATACCGTAATGCACCGCATACCGGGCATGCGTTCAGATCCTTGTACGCACCGCGGAAGAGGATGCAGTCATTAGGGCATGCATGTATCTTCTGCACCTCCAATCCTAGAGGGCATACGACCTTCTTTGCTGCGTATGTACTGTCGGGCAATTCGTTATCCTTTGGAAGCTTCTTCTTCAATATTTTCAGTAGCTTCTCAAATCCTTTGTCAGGCACAGCATTCTCTGCCTTCCACTGCAGCAATTCCAGTACGGTACCGAGCTTTGTGTTGCCATCTTCGCAATTGGGGTACAACCCTTTTTTGTGGTCCTCTAACATGCGATCGAACTTCAGCTTCTCCTTTTGACTTTCGCATTGCGTCCTTGCATCGACAATGACCCGGCGGAGATCATCATCATCGGGCACATCGTCTGGTTCCTCTTGATCTTCAGCAGCTTCGCCCGTTGCAGCATCATCGTGCACATCGTCTGGTTCCTCTTGATCTTCAGTAGCATCACCGTATTCAGGGGGCACATAGTTGTCATCGTACTCTTCTTCTTCGCCGTCTTCCATCATAACCCCTATTTCTCCGTGCCTCGTCCAAACATTATAGTGTGGCATGAAACCCTTGTAAAGCAGGTGGGTGTGGAGGATTTTCCGGTCAGAGTAAGACTTCGTATTCCCACATATAGGGCATGGACAACACATAAAACCATTCTGCTTGTTTGCCTCAGCCACTTCGAGAAAATCATGCACGCCCTTAATGTACTCGGAGGTGTGTCTTGAACCGTACATCCATTGCCGGTTCATCTGCGTGCATTATATATAATTAAGTGTGTCAAAAATCATTACAGAACATCATGAATAGATAATTAAGTGACCAAATTAATAGAAGTTCATCATCACATTAAAACCAAAGTACATACATAGTTCTCATCTAACAACATAAAGCTCTGCAGAGCATCTAAATTAATTAAACCATACACTGAAACTATGTAAAACATTTCAATGCGAAAACAAATGCGATCATAATCGCAACCAATGTAACAACTGATCCAACGGCATAATGATACCAAGCCTCGGTATGAATGGCATATTTTCTAATCTTTCTAATCTTCAAGCGCATTGCATCCATCTTGATCTTGTGATCATCGACGACATCCGCAACATGCAACTCCAATATCATCTTCTCCTCCTCAATTTTTCTAATTTTTTCCTTCAACAAATTGTTTTCTTCTTCAACTAAATTTAACCTCTCGACAATAGGGTCGGTTGGAATTTCCGGTTCAACAACCTCCTAGATAAATAAAATCTATGTCACGTTGGTCGGCATAATTGTCATAAACAATAAATGAACCAATAGTTATGAAAAGATAATATATACCACATCTGAATCATAGACAGGACGAGGGCCGACGGGGGCGGATACCAAAACCATCGCACTATATAAGATGCAATAATAAAAGTAAGAAAATTAAGATTTTTTTCCTTTCAGAAAGAAGATAAGAACAAGAGGCTCACCACGGTGGTGCCGGCGACGAGATCGGCGCGGGCGATCAACGGCGGTGAAGACGGGGACGAGACGTGACGGACCGCTAAACCTAGACAAATATTGAGGAAAATGGAGCTTCGAGGTCGAGCTTGGAGAGGAGAAAGCTTAAGTAGTGTGGCTCGGGCATTCCATCGAACACCTCGTGTGCATAGTAGGTGAGCTAGAGCACCACAAAGCTCTCCCCTCGCCGGCCACAAAAAACAGAGCACTGGGAGTGCTCTGCTCGCGGGCGAGGGGTAGATATAGGCAACTAATTGGTCCTAGTTCGTGCCACGAACCGGGACTAAAGGGCAGCCTTTGGTCCCGGTTCATTCCACCAACCGGGACCAATGGTGGTGGTCCAGGAGCGAGGCCCATTGGTCCCGGTTCGTCCCACCAACCGGAACCAAATAGGTCCTGCCGAACCGGGACCAATGGCCCACGTGGCCCGGCCGGCCCCCGGGGCTCACGAACCGGGTCCAATGCCCCCATTGGTCCTGGTTCTGGATTGAACCGGGACTAATAGGCTGACCCGGCCTGGACCATTGCCCCCTTTTCTACTAGTGCTATGAAGTGTTAAAGGACGATGAGAAATGGAAGAAGCATGAAGATTTGGATGATTTGCATTTGAGCAACAAACGCAAGCGAAAAATTGAGTTGAATGATGATGAGGAGGAGGATGATGCATCAAGTGATGACGGCAAGAGAAGCCCCACACCCAACTCGTTTTCATACTTGAAGCCAAAACGACCGGATGGGTGCAAGAAAGACAAAACCGAAAAGAAGAAGAGGAAAGGAGATGATGAGCTCAAAAATGCTATGGAAGCAATTGTGAAGGCAAGAAAAGAAGCCAACGAGGTGAGGAAAATGGCAAGGAACCAAGATGTCGCGGCCGAGGAGAGTAGGTTGGCGGCCGAGGAGAGAAGGGTGGCGGCCGAGGAGAGGAAGGTGGCTTTGGAGGAGAGGAAGGTGAGCAATGAGGAGCGAACTAGATTGTTGGAATGGTAGAAACACTTGTTCTTCTTGGACACATCCAACCTCAATGAAGCGCAAAAGGAATATGTCAATCTTGCCCGTGAAGAAGTGTTGACGCAAAAAAGAGCCATGATTCGCGCAATGGGTGGCAGTGGCCTCGGCGCCATGGATGGCGGTGGCCTCGGCGCCATGGGTGGCGGTGGCCCTGACGGTGGCCTTGGCGGTGGGATTGGCGGTATGGGTGACGGTGGCCTTGGCAGTGGCATTGGCGGTAGCATTGACGGTATGGGTGGCGGTGGCCTTGGCGGCATGGGTGGCGGTGGCCTTGGCGCCATGGGTGGCATGGGTGGCTTCGGAGGTACCATGAGCGGTTTAGGTGCCATGGGAGGGATGGGTGCACCTCCGGCCGCCATGGGAGGCATGGGTGGCTTTGGAGCACCCCCCGACGCTATGGCCGCCATGGGAGGCATGAGTTTTGCTTCTCCCATGGGAGGCATGGGTGCACCTCCGGCCGCCATGGGCGGAATGTCTTTCGATGTGCCTCCTCACACACATTCCCATGAAGATGCCGTTGAAGATCTTGCCAACACCGTCGGAGCTTGACATGATGCGGTGCGTGATGCGGTGCGTGATGAGGAGAGGGAGGAAGATTCATCTTCGGAGGCGGAAGAATTGTCTTTGGAAGATGATGAGGACGAAGACGAGGAAGAGGATTGACGTGTCTTTCATTTGTGTCTTGAACTTGGTTTGCATTTTGAACTTGGTTGGATGAACTTGTGGGCATGAACTTTTATTCATCAACTTGTTTGTGTCAAATTTTATATGTCACGTTCATTGCATTTTGAATGTTTCAAACTCATTTTGTGTCCAAAATGCCATATAAGCAATGCTCGGCGAGTCGCGCGCGCTGTATTTTTGCGCGCTGCTGGATCGGCACGCGCGCTGCATTATAGCGTGGCTGTTGGAGCCAGTGCTGACGGCCGCGCTAAACCACCGAAGCGCGTGCGGCATACTTGTTTTTTGCGCGCGGCGCAAAGCGCGGCTGTTGGAGATGCTCTAAGGAGAGACCCTACCACTGTCCATCCTCTCGCCTCCTTCCTTCGTACACTACCACACTATACTTGTGCACTTGACACTTGTAGTAGTAGTAGTAGTAATATTCCCATCGTGGGTCAAAACTTTATTTTCTTTCTTGCCTCTTGTTCTTCAGAAAATTTGTAAGAAAATGAGTGGATTAGAAAAGATCCCATTTACGCATAGAATCATAATGAGACCATGTGATGTGTACGCAGCAAACAAACATAGGATAGGAGAATCCATGGGATGGGGAAGGTGCAATGCGGGGGCATTTCTCAGCGCTATATACAAGTGGCTCACTGTAGCCACGTCGGCTTTGGGCCCGGCCGGCTGCACCTCATTGTTTTTGGACGGCCCCTTACGTCTGGTTGATGGATCGTACCGTGCATGTTGGTTGGTGAAGCGGCCGGGCCATGCCTGCCAGTGCAAAGGAGCCACAAAGGAGGACGGCAGAAAAAGAAAATAGTCTCATCGATGAGGCACGTGTTTGAAGACTCTTCTCAAAATGCATGCATGCATGGATGCACATTACACGGGGCCGAACGCAGCTGCACATGTGCACCATGCACGTACACTGTACGTGTACGTCATCCATCCAAGCTAACTGGCACATGTATGCAGCTTGTACATCTTTGTTCTCACTGATCAAGATCAGGTTTCTATTTTTCAGGAGTTGACTGTTTTTTGAGATAGGGAACCCCTCATACCAAGTGGTTAGACCAAATTGTTTTTCTTTTGAATAGTTTGGATGGCTTACCACATGTGAAACGTGGTAGACCAGATTTATATGTTGGGCATTGCTACATGTCTACTGGGTGATAAATCAATTAAATTGACCGGCTAGACAACCATCTGATGTTGTCCGAACAGTCGCCTGATCTACCACCCAGCCAGTCGAGGACACTTGCAGCAGCTACCTGATTGCGTTTAGGTGCTTTGCAACAAGGAGAGGACACTTTTGAAATCCATAGTTCAAGCCATAGTTCAAGCCATCCCAACGTTCAGTATGAGCTGTTTCCTACTTACAAAAAAGGTGTGCAAAAGCCTGACTTTCAGTATGGCTAAGTACTGGTGGAGCAGCTCGATTGACAGAAGATCTCTTCATTGGATATCATGGAAAAATCTCACGGTACCAAAATGCAAAGGAGGTATGGGATTTCGTGATTACCATCTGTTTAATTTGGCACTATTGAGAAAACATGGGTGGAGGTTCATGACCAACCCCAATTCACTATGTGCCAGAGTTCTGAAGGGGAGGTACTTCCCCGATAGTGATTTTATGCAGGCCCAAGTGCCACACTCGGCATCGGCCATATGGTGTGCCATCATTGCTGGGCGGGAAGCCCTTGAGGCGGGAGTGGTTCAGCGTGTTGGTGATGGCTCAACTATCAACGCCTGGACCGACAAATGGATCCCAACCACTGTTACCCGATCACCGATCCTCAAGCCAGTGAACACAAGTGTTGAACGGGTGAGCGATCTGATCGATAACATGAACTAGACTTGGAGGCGAGACTTAGTCCGAGGTACATTTGCGACACCTGATGCTGATGCAATTCTGAATATACCACTTCGGCAAGGTGGTGGAGAGGAGTTTCTTGCGTGGGCACATGAGAAATCTGGAAACTACAGTGTGAAATCAGCTTATCGAGCCTTGATGAACCGCAACGAGCACCAAGCTCTAGGTGAAGGGCCCGGCACCGGAACTTCAGTGGATCAAACACACATGTGGAAGACACTTTGGTCTCTCAAAGTTGTCCCCAAGGTACGTGTCTTCTGGTGGCGTGTCATGCGTGGCATCCTACCTGACGAGAAGACATTGCATCATAGACATATTCGAGATGTCAGTTTATGCAAACTTTGCCAAGCACATGAAGAAGATCTTGAACATGCATTAATCCATTGTTCACATGCTAGACAGTTCTGGGACGAAGCGCGTCTTGTTCTGGACATCAAGCTACCGCGACTGCACCCGTCTTCATGGGCTGGCGATATCTTATGTGGGTCTATGTTCACCGACAAGGAACGAGCAACTATAATCACCATTATGTGGTCCATCTGGAGTTCCCGCAATAGATGGACGCATGATGGAGAGAAGTTTGATCCGGTGAAGTCCATCAAACTCACTAGAGAGACTTTGGCCCTACTTGATGTACCTAAACAGCAAGCTACAATGCTACCGGGACATGGCTGGCGGCCACCTGAACTGAATCAAGTAAAAATCAACACCGATGCAGCTGTGCGATTCGTGGAGGAGAAAAGTGGCGCGGGTGGTGTAGCCCGCTCCCAAACAGCACTGATGGGCGCTTGGTGCAAGCCCCATCTGGGGGTCATTGATCCTATGATCGCCGAGGCACTAGCCCTATGGGATGGAGTAATCTTCGCCAACCTGAGAGGCTATGCTAACGTGATAATGGAGACCGACAGTCTGGAGATTGTGAATCTCTGGAACACTCGACACAACAGCCGCCCTGTTGTGGCATCAATTTTCTTTGAAATTGATGAGCTAGCGGATAGTTTCCACTCTTTTGTAATCCAACATGTTAGTAGATCCGCAAACGGTCCAGCACACCTATGTGCTCAGCGTGCATGTAATGTGTCTGTAACCGAAAGTTGGCTCTCTGAAACTCAAAGTTTCCTGGTAAGTAGCCTAATGGCTGACTGCCCGGCAAACACATTTGTTTGAATAAAGCTCAATAGTTCTATGCAAAAAAAAAGAGGAGAGGACGGCAGAAAAAGAAAATAATTTCATCGATCAGCCACGTGTCTCAAGACTCTTTCTCAAAATGCATGCATGCACATTACAGGCGGCGGCCGGACGCAGCTGTAGATTGTACATACATTGTATGTGCACGTCATTCTTCGAAGTTAACTGACACATGCATGCAGCTTATACATCTTTGTTCTCACTGATCGAGATCAGGTTTATTTTTTTTCAATTGATAGTTTTTCGAGATAGCAGACGGGCTCATACCAGGTGGTTAGACCAGGTTTATTTGCGTTTCTGCTCCGGTGCTCCCCAGGGTTGAACGCGAGTGGAAAAAACACAAGGACGGTCCAGATGCGTCGATGGCGGTTCGTAACGAGGGGCACGATGGTCATTCCAGGTGGGTGTAGAGCGCGCGTAGACCAGTCGTAGAGCCCTGTATGAGCCCGCGTCAGCCCGTGTACTATTGTACGCCGGGCGTGTACATATATTATACGTTGGTTGTGAATCAACCTGTGGTTGAGTTGGTTAGGTGGACAGTGGTATCCCCAACCCACCAGGGTTCAAATCCTGGTGCTCGCATTATTTCTGGATTTATTTCAGGATTTCCGGCGATGCGCTTTCAGTGGGAGGAGACGTTCCCGTCGACGACGAGGCACTTACGGTGACTTCGTAAATCTCAAGATGATATGCCGGCTCAGTCTCTCGGAGGTGCTCATAGGGGTAGGGGTGCGTGTGTGCGTTCATAGGGATGAGTGTATGCGCGTGTATATGAGCGCTTGTGTCTGTAGTGATGCTCAAAAAAAAAAAATATTATACGTTGGCTGTGGCGTTTCCCCGCTGTCGTGCGCGTGGACGTGTGCGTGGATAGTTTCCAAAAGAAGGCCCCTAGTATAAGAGGAGGGGAACGGGCACCGGCCGCATCGCCCACCCCATTTCCCCCACATCGCCTCCCTCTCCCTCCTCTCTCCTCTGCCTCATCGTCTCCCTCACCGGCCACCCCACCTGCTCGCTCACCACCACCGCCTCCCTCTCTTCTCCTACTTGCTTCTGGCTCGGATGGAGTAAGGCCGTGGGGAAGCCGCCATCGCGGACAAAGATCTGCAGAAGACGGCACGGAGACCGTGGCAGATGCCGTGCAGACCCTCGTCGGCAGTGCGGGTGCAGGAGGTGCTGCATCCCCACGCGCTGGATCGGTCGCTGCGGCGGCACATCTAGAGGAGAAGAAGGTGGTCATGGCGGACTCAGCCGTGCCGGAGCTTGGCGTGACGGTGTCGAGCGGCCCTTCTGATGGACCTGCGGAGTCCGGCGGCGAGCACGTGGACCTACATGTAATCCTTGCCAGCAGTCCCCTCCGTTGGTGGTTACCCCTGTTAAGCAGTAGATTTAGGTGTGAGGTTTTTTTGTTGTTGCTAGTTGTTGCATCCCCTTGTGATAATTAGGGTTCTTAGTTGTCTGATTGATTTATAGTGAAGGGTAAGTTTGGATTCTGTGATTGAATCATCCAGTAGATCAAGTAGTTAGGGTTTTTTAATGAGATGTTTAGTTGGGGATCTTTTGTATTGGATTCAATTAGAGCCACTTATATGTAGAATCTGTGATTGAATCACATCCAGTAAATGTAGTAGTTAGGGTTTTTTAATTAGATGTTTAGTTAGGTTTTTTTGTATTGGATTCATTTATAGCCTCTGATATGTAGAATGAGTGACTGAATCACATCCAGTAGATGTAGTAGTTAGTGTTTTTTAATTAGATGTTCAGTTGGGGATTTTTTGTATTGGATTCAATTAGAGCCACTGATATGTAGAGTTTGTGATTGAATCACATCCAGTAGATGTAGTATTTATGGTTTTTTAATTAGTTGATTAGTTAATGTTTATTTGTATTGGATTCATTTATAGATAGTTATATATAGAATCTGTGATTGAATCATCCAGTAGATGTAGTAGTTAGGGTTTTTTAATTAGATGTTTAGTTAGGGTTTTCTTGTATTGGATTCATTTATAGCCAGTTATATATAGGATCTATGATTGATTCATCCAGTAGATGTAGTAGTTATGCTTTTTTAATTAGTTGATTAGTTAAGGTTTATTTGTATTGGATTCATTTATAGATAGTTATATATAGATTCTGTGATTGAATGGTGTAGTAGATGTACTAGTTAGTGTTTCTTAATTAGATGTTTAGTTAGGTTTGTTTTGTATTGGATTCATTTATAGGAAGAGATAAATGTAATTAAATGGTGTGACTGAATGATGCAGTAGAAGTAAGAGTTATGATACTTTTATTAGATGTATGAGTTAGTGTTATTTGTACTGGATTCATTTATATCCAATGATATATGTAAGTAAACTTTCTGATTCAGTGATCCAGTGGATTAGTTTTATTAGATGTATGAGTTAGTGTTATTTGTACTGGATTCATTTATATCCAATGATATATGTAAGTGAACTTTGTGATTCAATGATCCAGTGGATCTAGGAGTCATTGTTTTTTAATTAAATGCTGGAGTTAGAGTATTTTAATTAGATGTAGGAGTTAGGCTTCACCATTTCACTCATTCTGACATATGAGTGCTCATTCAGAACTTGTTTGTAATGACATTATTTGAACTGCAATTCAATTCCTTGTAAATGATTTGCTTGGTTGACAATACAACAGAAGGAGGATCTTGTTGGCAAGAAGAGGAAGTGGGACTCATCTGGGTACTACCCATATGACAGTGATGAAGATGAGCCGTACGAGGTAAGGCCTAGTTGAAATGTTATTTGTGCATTGAGTTAGTGTTAGATGTTTATAGTATTTGAATGCATAATGTATTAATGTCAGTCATTAATGTGTGCAGTATGAATCTGGAGATGATGTGGTCGAGGGGAATGTCGAGTCCTTTGAAGAGAAGGTGGTGCAGAAGATCAGGGCCCAAAGATCTGGTACGTACTACAACTGGAGGATGGACAAGTACCGCTGCCCCTACTGCATTAGGCCCAAGCCCAGGTCTGGGTTGCTGGAGCATCTGATGGAACATTGTCGGGCTACATCCGTCAGCAGTGATGAGTACAAGATCAGGGCTCAGCATTCTGCCCTCCACAAGGTCCTGAGAAACCCTAACATGTAGTTGCTCTTGACCCTGGTTGTCATATGATGGAGGAAGCCTCAGTTCTTTTGGTGAACTTGATGTGGTAGTCTGATGGTGGAAACTTGAAGTGGTAATGTAGTATGAACTTTATCTAAGTGTAGTACTGTGATGTGTGCTATGAACTTATCTAATGCTAGTGGTCCGAACTTGGAGGTGTCTGCATCAGCAAGTGTGCTGTGTGGATGCTGTTATCTATGGTAGTAATATATATTGCTATCTATATTTGTGTCCTTAAATTTGCCATTATAGTTCCTTGGATGTATGGTTCCTTAGATGTATGATTTGTTTCAATTTACCTGCTGCAATGATCAGACATGCCACATTAGTGTTGCTTCACTGATCAGGCATGCTGCAAACACTTCCCATGCTGTGGCCATTTGGAACATGGTGTGGCAATGGTGCAATAAATTCCCATGCTGTGGCCATGTGCGACATGTTGTGCCCATAAGAAAATCGTACCAAATGTACAACTTTGCGTTAAGTTAATTAATGTTGTTTAGTGAAGTAAGTGGAAATTGTTCATCCACACATACGACATCTTTCCATCATTTCCCATGAAGCCGCATGTTTCAAACTGGCATTGGGCAGGGCATAAAAAATTCAGAAAAATTCAAAAATTGTGAAACCTTGGTGACCCACATGTTTTATTTTACATGGTGACCCACATGTGCCAAACATGGCTATCAAAGAAAATTTGGAGAAAATAAATTTTACAATGCCCCCTTGAGGTATAGACCGATGTTTGGACCAGTCAGTCTATAGGGCAGTATAAATTCAAAAAAAATTAAAAAATATATAAAACCATGGAAACCTAGCTTTTTTGTGCAAGAGGTCATGTGTGCAAAAGATGAGGTGATTTGGAGGTGGTCGAAAATCACCGCATTACGGAGGGACCATTTGGTCTTAACTTAAGCCAGTTTTTTAGCAAGTCATTTTTTCCACCACCTCCAAATCACCCAAGGTTTCTTTTACATGGTGACCCACATGTGCCAAACATGGCTATCAAAGAAAATTTGGAAAAAAGAAATTTTACAATGCCCCCTTGAGGTATAGACCGATGTTTGGACCAGTTAGTCTATAGGGCAGTATAAATTTAAAAAAATAAAAAAAATAAAACCTTGGAAACCTAGCTTTGTTTGTGCAAGAGGTCATGTTTGCAAAAGTTGAGGTGATTTGGAGGTGTTTGAAAAAATCACCGCATTCCGGAGGGACCATCTGGTCTAACTTAAGCCAGTTTTTGAGCAAATGTCATTTTTCCACCACCTCCAAATCACCCAAGTTTTATTTTACATGGTGCCCCACATGTGCCAAACATGGATATCAAATAAAATTTGGAATTTTTTTGACAATGCCCCCTTGAGGTATAGACCTATGTTTGGACCACTCAGTCTATAGGGCAGTCTAAATAAAAAAAAATAAAAAATATAAAACCTTGGAAACCTAGCTTTGTTTGTGCAATAGGTCATCTGTGCAAAAGTTGAGGTGATTTGGAGGTGGTCAAAAAAAATCACCGCATTCCGAAGGAACCATTTGGTCTAACTTAAGCCAGTTTTTGAACAAAGGTGATTTTTTCCACCACCTCCAAATCACCCAAATTTTCTTGTACATGGTGACCCACATGTGCCAAACATGACTATGAAATAAAATGTTGAAAAAACAATATTGTACAATGCCCCCTTGATGTATAGACCGATGTTTTGAGCAGTCAGTTTAGAGGGCATTATAAATTTAAAAAAATTCAAAAAAATATATAACCTTGGAAACCAAGCTTTGTTTGTGCAAGATATCATGTGTGCCAAAATTGAGGTGATTTGGAGGTGATCGAAAAAATCACCGCATTCCGGAGGGGCCATTTGGTCTTTAACTTAAGCCAGTTTTTGAACAAAGGTGATTTTTTCCACCACCTCCAAATCACCAAAAATTTCTTGTACATGGTAACCCACATGTGCCAAACATGGCTATGAAAGAAAATATGGAAAAATAATATTTTACAATGCCCCCTTGAGGTATAGACCGATGTTTTGACCAGTCAGTCTAGAGGTCACTATAAATTAAAAAAAATTCAAAAAAATATAAAACCTTGGAAACCTAGCTATGTTTGTGCAAGATATCATGTGTTCAAAAGTTGAGGTGATTTGGAGGTGGTCGAAAAAAATAGTAGAACATTGCCCCGGTGTGACGCAACGTGCGTTTTGTGTCCGAATTCGTGCACACCTTGCCTGGGGGGGCCACATTGGCCATGCCCACATGCTCCCAAAAGTTGGGGTCATATCATGCATTCCCCCACATGCCCATGTACAAGCCGGACCATTCGGGTTTGCCGGAGGGCAAGTTTGAAAGAGGTTTTCCTTGCCGGTCCCACCAAATGATCCCAAACTTTATGCACACCCTACCATGACCATGGCATGCATGTGGGAGGAGAATTCATACACCACAGCCTCATTTTTGTCGAAATCCTATTAATAGCCATGTGTATTACATGTAAGTGAGCATGTGTAAAATTTATTAGGTGATTTGAAGGTCAAAACATTAACTTGTCATATATGCAAAAAAATGTGTATTGAATGCAATTGAGCATGTGTATAATTTAGTGTGTGATTTGAAGATCAAAACACATGGCAACATGCCAAAAAAATGCCCACCTACCAGAGCAGAAGAATTCATACACCACGACCTGCATACGACTACGAACCCAGCCGTTCATGGGCCAGGATGCAGGCCTGGGGTGCAGAATGTCTCTGCTGCTAGTAGGCCCCATGGGGTAGAGGGGACGAGAGTTAGGCAATGTACTGCCTGCATATGGTAGGAGCTTGGGAGGGGAGTCGCAGCCAGGTATATAAACCGGTGTTGCACTCTCTCGCTTGGCGAGGTGGGACTAAACTCCCACCACCCCACGGCTGTGCGCTGTGCCCTGCGCGGCTCTGCCTTGGGCCCAATTCGGGCGGGCTGGCCCAGGGCAGCCTTACCAGCGGCGCGGTGATGTGTTTTATAAATTAGTTTGTTTTTCACTTCTTAACTCCAAAATTTATTTTCTTGTTTATATTTCCAATATTTGAAATCAAATCTCTTTTTTTCTATATTATTTCTAACAGTGTTTACTAAAATTAAAAAATATGCCAAATTTTGTTGTGTTTTATTTCATTTGTTCGTTCTCTTTTTTATATTGATAATATTTACGAAATATAAACAAAAATGGTTGTTTTATTTCAATTCTTCATTCTAATAAATCTTATCTTTATTATATTTGAAATATTTGTTGTTTGTAAGATAAAATTTTCTCAGAATTGAGTACATATCATTGATGGCTCCCCTCCCACCACCTCCTCCTCTCTGGCGACTCCTAGGGTGACTCTACCGGCGACCCATGGCTCTCCCTCCTCGTGAATCTCTCCGGCCAAGATGGCGTCTCCTATCCTGGATCTTTCCCCGGGAGTGGAAATTGCTAACAAGGTTAGAGCAAGATTCTCAACTTTTGTTCATTGCCTCGACCCCAACCTCGCTTTTCATCTTATGGTTTCATTTAGCCATTCTTCATTCCCCCTTAATGCTGATCACGTTGGCTTAGCCCTTGAGGCCTGCATTTGGGGATCATGATCTCATCTTCATGTTTCTCACATCCGTGGTCAAGTATTTAAATTCTCTGTTATATCTAAGGCGGTTGGATTTATGATCTATCATCTGAGATCTTTTAGATGCCCTAGTTTCACATGTCATTTTCACCTTTGGGGCTTTGACGGACCCTCCTGGATCAGAGAATACAATCTTTGGCTTTACGAGCTAGATCATGAATGGACTACGGTCACTAGATACCCCCAAGGCCTGCTCTCCGGTGCAAATTCTGTTCCATTAGGTGCCCGGCCCCCTCCAGCATCATCGTCATGCATCACTCTGGCCGCCGTCAACCAAGCCCCATCTTTCTCGGATCACGAGCCAACAACGGGCGGGATTGTTACCATTCAAAATTCTATCCCCAGGGACTCCACTTCGGACCCTGGTAACCCAGAAGTGTAGGGGATCACAACAGCTTTCGAGGGTGAAGTACAACCCAAATTTATTGATTCGACACAAGGGGAGCCAAAGAGTATTCTTGAGTATTAGCAGTTGAATTGTCAATTCAACCACACCTGGATAACTTAGTATCTGCAGCAAAGTATTTAGTAGCCAAAGTGGTATGATCGTAATGGTAACAGTAGCAACAGAAAAGGTAAATGTTTTTGGGTTTTTGTAGTAGTTGTAACAGTAGCAACGAAAAAGTAAATAAGCGAACAACAATATGTGAAAACCTCGTAGGCAATGGATCAGTGATGGATAATTATGCCGGATGCGATTCCTCATGCAATAGTTATAACATAGGGTGATATAGAACTAGCTCCAATTCATTAATGTAATGTAGGCATGTATTCCGTAAATAGTCACACGTGCTTATGGAAAAGAACTTGCATGACATCTTTTGTCCTACCCTCCTGTGTTCAGTGGGGTCCTTACGGAAACTAAGGGATATTAAGGTCTCCTTTTAATAGAGAACTGGACCAAAGCATTAACACATAGTGAATACATGAACTCCTCAAACTACGGTCATCACCGAGAAGTATCCCGGTTATTGTCACTTCGGGGTTGTCGGATCATAACACATAATAGGTGACTATAGACTTGCAAGATAGAATCAAGAACACACATATAATCATGAAAACATAATAGGTTCAGATCTGAAATCATGGCACTCGGGCCCTAGTGACAAGCATTAAGCATAGCAAAGTCATAGCAACATCAATCTCAGAACATAGTGGATACTAGGGATCAAACCCTAACAAAACTAACTTGATGACATGGTAAATCTCATCCAACCCATCACCGTCCAGCAAGCCTACGATGGAATTACTCACGCACGGCGGTGAGCATCATGAAATTGGTGATGGAGGATGGTTGATGATGACGACGGCGACGAATCCCCCTCTCCGGAGCCACGAACGGACTCTAGATCAACCCTCCCGAGAGAGATTAGGGCTTGGCGGCGGCTCCGTGTCGTGAAATGCGATGAAACTTTCTCCTTGATTTTTTTCTCCCCGAGACGGTATATATGGAGTTGGAGTTGAGGTCGGAGGAGGTCCGGGGGGCCCACGAGATAGGAGGGCGCGCCCTAGGGGGGGCGCCCCCTGTCTCGTGGACAGCCCGTGGCCCCCCTGACCTTGATTCTTTCGCCAAAAATTCTTATTAAATCTGAAAAGTTCCTTCGTGGATTTCCAGGACATTCCGAGAACTTTTCTTTTCTACACATAAAACAACATCATGGTAGTTCTGCTAAAAACATCATCAGTCCGGGTTAGTTTCATTCAAATCATGCAAGTTAGAGTCCAAAACAAGGGAAAAAGTATTTGGAAAAGTAGATACGTTGGAGACGTATCAACTCCCCCAAGCTTAAACCTTTGCTTGTCCTCAAGCAATTCAGTTGATAAACTGAAAGTGATAAAGAAAAACTTTTACAAATTCCGTTTGCTCCTGTTGTTGTAAACATGAAAAGCCAGCATTCGAGTTTCAGCAAATATTATGAACTAACAATACTCACAATATCACATAGGTCTCACAATTACTCATATCAATAGCATAATCAGCTAGCGAGTCATAATAATAAAACTCGGATGACAACACTTTCTCAAAATAATCATAACATGATATAACAAAATGGTATCTCGCTAGCCCTTTCTGAGACCGCAAAACATAAATGCAGAGCACCTTTAAAGATCAAGGACTGACTAAACATTGTAATTCATGGTAAAAGAGATCCAGTCGAGTCATACCCAATATAAACCAATAGTAATGAATGCAAATGACAGTGTGCTCTCCAGCGGGTGCTTTTAATAAGAAGGGTGATGACTCAACATAAAAGTAAATAGATAGGCCCTTCGCAGAGGTAAGCAGGGATTTGTAGAGGTGCCAGAGAGCTCGATTTTAAAACAGAGATTGAATAACATTTTGAGCGGCATACTTTTGCTGTCAACGCAACAACTATGAGATAGTTGTATCTTCCATACTACATGCATTATAGGCAGTTCCCAAACAGAATGGTAAAGGTTTATACTCCCCCAACCACCAACAAGCATAAATCCATGGCTTGCTTGAAACAACGAGTGCCTCCAATATACAACAGCCCTGGGGGAGTTTTGTTTAATTATTTTGATTTGCTTTATCTTTTTGGATCATGGGATTGGGCATCCCGGTTACCGGCCCTTTCTCGTGAATGAGGAGCGGAGTCCACTCCTCGTGAGAATAACCCACCTAGCATGGAAGATATAGGCAGCCCTAGTTGTAACATGAGCTGCTCGAGCATACAAAACAGAATTTCATTTGAAGGTTTGGAGTTTGGCACATACAAATTTACTTGGAACGGCAGGTAGATACCACATATAAAAAGGTATAGTGGACTCATATGGAACAACTTTGGGGTTTAAGGAGTTTGGATGCACAAGAAGTATTCCTGCTTAGTACAGGTGAAGGCTAGCAAAAGACTGGGAAGCGACCAACGGAGAGAGCGACAACAGTCGTAAGCATGCATTAAAATTAATTCACACCGAGTGCAAGCATGAGTAGGATATAATCCACCATGAACATAAATATCGTGAAGGCTATGTTGATTTGTTTCAACTACATGCGTGAACATGTGCCAAGTCGAGTCACTCAATACATTCAAAGGAGGATACCATCCCATCATACCACATCATAATCATTCTAATAGAATGTTGGCACGCAAGGTAAACCATTATAACTCATAGCTAATCAAATATGGCACAAGCAACTATAATCTCTAAATGTCATTGCAAATATGTTTATTTCATAATAGCCGACTCAGGAACGATGAATCATCATATTTACAAAAATAAGAGAGGTCGAGTTCATACCAGCTTTTCTCACCCCAATAAGTCCATCATATATCGTCATTATTGCCTTTCACTCGCACGACCGAACGATGTGTATAATAGTAAGAGTGCACGTGCATTGGACTAAGCTGGAATCTGCAAGCATTCAATTCAAGAGAGAAGACAAGTAATATGGGCTCTAAATATAAATAATCAATCATGCATATGAGAGCCACTAAGCATTTTCAATATGCTCTTCTCGACCCCCAAAAGAAAGAAAAGAAAATAAAACTATTTACACAGGAAAGCTCCCAACAAGTAAAAGAAGAACGAGAAATCTTTTTGGGTTTTCATTTTAATTTCTACTACAAGGAAGGAAATTAAACTAACTAATTTTTTTTGTTTTTCTTAAGGTTTAACAAACACACAAGAAAAAAGCTAGAAAAAGAAATTTAAACTAACATGGATAATACAATGAAAGAGTATGAGCACCTAAGACTAGTGTGTGAACATGAATGTAAAGTCGGTGAGAAATACGTACTCCCCCAAGCTTAGGCTTTTGGCCTAAGTTGGTCTAATACCAAGGACCACCTCGCTGATATCCATAAGTGAAACTGGGGTAGTACTGAGATGTAGAGGCGACCGCCTCCTGAGCAGCAGCGTGTTGGCGAGCTGCCTCCATTCCCCTCTCATATTCAGCTGCTTCTTCCCTGGTGACAACATAGCTTCCTTTTGCCTGATAATCAAAAAGGTAGGGAGCAGGAAGAGTAACAGGGACGACATTGCGTCTGTCATAGATTAGTCGATAATGGAGGAATTGTTCATTCCTCTCAAGAAATTGATGATCAAACATAGCTTCTTTATCTAAATAAACAGCAGGTACAGTCATATCCCCCTCTCGAGGAGCTATATTAAGAAAATTTGCCACACGGGTTGCATAAATTCCTCCAAAGAAATTTTCCTTTTTACTATTATTATGCAACCTACGTGCAACTATTGCCCCCAAGTTATAAGCTCTATAACCAGACACAGCACTCTTGAGGACACAAAGATCAGGGGCACACAAGTGACATACTTCGTCCTTACCGTTAATGCATTTACCAATAAAGAGAGCAAAGTAATGTATAGCAGCAAAATGAATGCTCCCTATGGTAGCTTGTGTTACGTCCCAAGATTCTCCCACAGTAATACTAGCAAGAAAATTTCTAACTTCAGATTTGGGAGGATCATTAATATTACCCCACTGCGGGAGTTTGCAAGCAGTTGTAAAGTCCTCTAAATCCATGGTATAAGATGTATCATAAATATCAAATATAACACTAGGAGAATTATGCGAAGAAATATATTCGAACCTCCACACAAAGGAATCAGTCAACTGATAATATTGAGGACACTTATCTTGTAGGAAGTCCTCCAGCTCGGCATTATGCACATACGCGTCAAATTCCTCCTTGAAGCCTGCTTCGACCATAAAATCATCGGATGGCCACTCACAAGCCCGTACATTTGCGTCCCTTGGCAAATTAATATCTTGTTCACGTATAGCAATTCTTGGCCCTTTCTTTGCCGAGGAACCACCTTGGTACATTCTTCTAAGCATATTTATTTTTCTGAAATTTTATGAAATTTTAGTAACTTCAAAATAAAAGTGGATAAAACTAAACAAGATTGATAGCAACTACTCCTACAAGTGCCTAGAGCCTATATCATGCATTGGATGATTGGGACCAAAAAAGTTTAACATGCAAGCTCAAGAACATGGTCACCTGCTACCTCTTGAGCACTATGTTGGATTTCCCCGAAGAGGAGAGGATGATGCAGTAAAGTAGCGTAAGTATTTCCCTTAGTTTTTGAGAACCAAGGTATCAATCCAGTAGGAGACCACACACAAGTCCCTCGTACCTACACAAAATGATAGCAACTCGCAACCAACGCTTAGGGGTTGTCAATCCCTTCACGATCACTTACGAGAGTGAGATCTGATAGAGATAATATTTTTGGTATTTTTGATAGATAGATGCAAAGTAAAAAGTAAAGGCAAAGTAAAAACAAAGCAAGTAAATAAAGTGATATAGATTGATATGATGAGAATAGACCCGGGGGCCATAGGTTTCACTAGTGGCTTCTCTCGAGAGCATAAGTATTCTACGGTGGGTGAACAAATTACTATTGAGCAATTGACAGAATTGAGCATAGTTATGAACATACCTAGGCAATGATCATGTATATAGGCATCACGTCCAAAACAAGTAGATCGAAACGATTCTGCATCTACTACTATTACTCCACTCATCGACCGCTATCCAGCATGCATCTAGAGTATTAAGTAAAAACAGAGTAACGCCGTAAGCAAGATGACATGATGTAGAGGGATAAATTCATGTAATATGATAAAAACCCCATCTTGTTATCCTCGATGGAAAGAATACAATACGTGCCTTGCTGCCCCTTCTGTCACTGGGTAAGGACAACGCAAGATTGAACCCAAAGCTAAGCACTTCTCCCATTGCAAGAACTACCAATCTAGTTGGCCAAACCAGAAAGGATAATTCGAAGAGACTTGCAAAGATAACTCAATCACACTTAAAAGAATTCAGAGAAGAATCAAATATTTTCGATAGATAATCTGAATCATAAACCCACAATTCATCGATCTCAACAAACACACCGCAAAAATAAGATTACATCGAATAGTTCTCCACAAGAGAGGGGGAGAACATTGTATTGAGATCCAAAAAGAGAGAAGAAGCCATCTAGCTACTAGCTATGGACCCGAAGGTCTGAAGTAAACTACTCACACTTCATCGGAGGGGCTATGGTGATGATGTAGAAGCCCTCCGTGGTAGATGCCCCCTCCAGCGGAGCTCCGGAACAGGCCCCAAGATGGGATCTCGTGGATACAAAAAGTTGCGGCGGTGGAATTAGGTTTTTGGCTCCTGTTCTGATCGTTCGGGGATACATAGGTATATATAGGAGGAAGGAGTACGTCGGTAGCGCTCCGAGGGGCCCACGAGGTAGGGGGCGTGCCCAGGGGGGCGCCCTCCACCCTCGTGACCTCCTCGGGCACTACTTGGAGTAGGGTCCAAGTCTCCTGGATCACGTTCGGTTGGAAAATGACGCTCCCGAAGGTTTCATTCCGTTTGGACTCCGTTTGATATTCTATTTCTTCGAAATACTGAAAAAGGGAAAAACAACAATTCTGGGTTGGGCCTCCGGTTAATAGGTTAGTCCCAAAAGTACTATAAAAGTGGAAAATAAAGCCCAATATAGTCCAAAACAGTAGATAAAGTAGCATGGAGCAATCAAAAATTATAGATACGTTGGAGACGTATCAGGCATCCCCAAGCTTAATTCCTGCTCGTCCTCGAGTAGGTAAATGATAAAAAAGAATTTTTGATGCAGAGTGATACTTTGGCATAATTTCAATGTAAAACTTCGTAATTGTGGCATGAATATTCAGATCCGAAAGATTCAAGACAAAAGTTCATATTCACACAAAAATAATAATACTTCAAGCATACTAATCAAAGCAATCATGTCTTCTCAAAATAACATGGCAAAAGAAAGTTCATCCCTACAAAATCATATAGTTAGGATATGCTTCATTTTCGTCACACAAAGATGTTCCCAACTTCTATACCCCTGATGACAAGACAAGCAATTGTTTCATACTTAAATAATCTCAAACTTTTTCAACCTTCACGCAATACATGAGCGTGAGCCATGGATATAGCACTATGGGTGGAATAGAATATGATGATGGGGATTGTGTGGAGAAGACAAAAAAGGAGAAAGTCTCACGTTGACGAGGCTAATCAACGGGCTACGGAGATGCCCATCAATTGATGTCAACATGAGGAGTAGGGATTGCCATGCAACGGATGCACTAGAGCTATGAATGCTCAACAAAAGAAAACTAGTGGGTGTGCATCAAACTCGCTTGCTCACGAAGACCTAGGGCATTTGAGGAAGCCCATCGTAGGAATATACAAGCCAAGTTCTATAATGAAAAATTCCCACTAGTATAAAAAGACAACTTATGAGACTCACTTCATGAGGAAAAAGGTGCTACTTTGAAGCACAATATATGAGACTCACTACATGAAGAACAAGGTGCTACTTTGAAGCACAAGTGTGGAAAAGAGATAGTAGCATTGCCCTTTTCTTTTTTCTTTTTTGGGCCTTTTTTTGGCCTTTCTCTTCTTCTTTTTTTATTTGGGCAATGCTCTAATAATGATGGTCATCACACTTCTATTGATGACAACATAAGGATGACAACTCGAAACTTAGAACAAGATATGACTCTATATGAATGCCTCCGGCGGTGTACCGGGATGGTGCAATGAATCAAGAGTGACATGTATGAAAAATAATGCATGGTGGCTTTGCCACAAATACGATGTCAACTACATGATCATGCAATGGCAATATGACAAAAGTAATGTATGTCATGATGATGATGATGGAAGTTGCATGGCAATATGTCACGGAATGGCTATGGAAATGCCATAATAGGTAGGTATGGTGGCTGTTTTGAGGAAGATATAAGGAGGTTTATGTGTGATAGAGCGTATCGTATCACGGGGTTTGGATGCACCCGCGAAGTTTGCGCCAACTCTCAAGGTGAGAAAGGGCAATGCACGGTACCGAAGAGGCTAGCACTGTCGGAAAGGTGAGAGTGCGTATAATCCATGGACTCAACATTAGTCAAAAGAACTCATATACTTATTGCAAAATTTTAGAAGTCATCAAAAATTCAAGTACTACGTGCATGCTCCTAGGGGGATAGTTTGGTAGGAAAAGACCACCGCTCGTCCCCGACCGCCACTCATAAGGATGCACAAGCCAGGTACACTTCATGTTTCAAATTTGTTACAAACTTTAACCATACGTGCATGCTACGGGACTTGCAAACTTCAAAACAAGTATTTCTCAAATTCATAATCACCCAACTAGAACGACTTTGATATTATCACCTCCATATCTCAAAACAATTATCAAGCATCAAACTTATCTTAGTATTCAATTCACTCAAAAGAAAGGTTCTCATATCTTGAACACCAAGTATATTAACATTAAGCAAATTACCATGCTATTAACGACTCTCAAAATAATCTAAGTGAAGCATGAGAGATCAATAGTTTCTTTAAAACAAATCCACCACTGTGCTCTAAAAGATATAAGTGAAGCACTAGAGCAAAATTATCACGCTCAAAAGATATAAGTGAAGCACTATGAGCAAAACTATCAAGCTCAAAAGATATAAGTGAAGCACCTAGAGTATTCTAACAAATTCCAATTCATGTATGGCTCTCTCAAAAGATGTGTACAGCAAGGATGATTGTGGTAGCCTAACAAGAAAATACACAAATAATATGAGACGCTCCAAGCAAAACACATATCATGTTGGTGAATAAAAATATAGCTCCAAGTAAATTACCGATGGAAGTAGACGAAAGAGGGGAGGCCTTCCGGGGCATCCCCAAGCTTTGACTTTTTGGTGTCCTTGGATTATCTTGGGGGTGCCATGGGCATCCCCAAGCTTAGGCTCTTGATGGTCCTAGTTCCATAATCCATCAAAGGAATTCACCCAAAACTGGAAAACTTCACAACACAAAACTCAACAGAAATCTCGTGAGCTCCGTTAGAGAAAGAAAACAAAAGACTACTTCAAGGTAATGTAATGAACTCATCATTTATTTATATTGGTGTTAAACCTACTGGAACTCTAAAAACAAGCCATAGATTCATTGTATTGAGATCCCAAAACAGAGAAGAAGCCATCTAGCTACTAGCTATGGACCCGAAGGTCAGAAGTAAACAACTCACACTTCATCCGAGGGGCTATGGTGATGATGTAGAAGCCCTCCATGGTAGATGCCCCCTCCGGCGGAGCTCCGAAACAGGCGCCAAGATGGGATCTCGTGGATACAAAAAGTTGCGGTGGTGGAATTAGGTTTTTGGCTCCTGTTCTGATCGTTCGGGGATACGTAGGTATATATAGGAGGAAGGAGTACGTCGGTGGAGCTCCGAGGGGCCCACGAGGTAGGGGGCGCGCCCAGGGGGGGCGCTCCCTCCACCCTCGTGACCTCCTCGGGCACTACTTGGAGTAGGGTCCAAGTCTCCTGGATCACGTTCGGTTGGAAAATCACGATCCGGAAGGTTTCATTCCGTTTGGACTCCGTTTGATATTCTGTTTCTTCGAAATACTGAAAAAGGCAAAAAACAACAATTCTGGGCTGGGCCTTCGGTTAATAGGTTAGTCCCAAAAGTAATATAAAAGTGGAAAATAAAGCCCAATATAGTCCAAAACAGTAGATGAAGTAGCATGGAGCAATCAAAAATTATAGATACGTTGGAGACATATCATCACCTATGCAGCAAAAATTTGCAATGAATAAAGCACTAGAACAAAAACTAATTGGACCAACGGAGGAGTCACATACCAAGCAACAATCTCCCAAAGCAGTTTTGCGAATGGAGATTTGAGCTAAGAGATCGATAATCGCAGCAAAACAAGCTAGAACTCGGGCTTGAGCTGGATGGGGATTTTTTTGGGTAGAAGATGAAGTGTGTGGGTGTTGGCATAAGTGGAGGGGAGCCACCAGGGGCCCACGAGACAGGGGGCGCGACCTACAGGGGGGGCGCTCTCCTCTCTCATGGCCTGGTGCTTGGCCCTCCTGCAGTGTTTTCAGTGCCAAAAATCCTGAAATATTCCAGAAAAAAACATACTAAATTTGCACGGCATTTGGAGCACTTTTATTTTCAGACTATTTTTTATTGCACGGATAAATCAGAAAGCAGACAGATAATACTATTTTTGCTTTATTTATTCTAAATAACAGAAAGTAAAAAGAGGGTACAGAAGGTTGTGCCTTCTAGTTTCATCCATCTCGTGATCATCAAAATGAATCCACTAACAAGATTGATCAAGTCTTGTTAACAAACTCATTCCGAATAACACGGAACCGGAGAAATTTCGAATAACAGTAAGTTACCTCAACGGGGATATGAAAATCCCCAACAATAAGAATATCATACTTTTTCTTGACAGTAGGGAGAGGAAATTCAAAACCTCCAAAAATGATAGTTGGAACTTTTTCAATAGAATTGATACTATGAACTTGAGATTGTTTCCTCATAAAGTGTACCATATGCTCATTGCCATTAACATGAAAAGTGACATTGCCTTTGTTGCAATCAATAACAGCCCCTGCAGTATTAAGAAAAGGTCTACCAAGGATAATAGACATACTATCGTCCTCGGGAATATCAAGAATAACAAAGTCTGTTATGATAGTGACATTTGGAACCACAACAGGCACATCCTCACAAATACCAACAGGTATAGCAGTTGATTTATCATCCATTTGCAAATATATTTCAATAGGTGTCAACTTATTCAATTCAAGTCTATGATATAAACAGAGGCATAACACTAACACCGGCTCCAAGATCACATAAAGCAGTTCTAACATAATTTCTTTTAATAGAGCATGGTATAGTTGGAACACCCGGATCTCCAAGTTTCTTTGGTATTCCACCCTTAAAAGTGTAATTAGCAAGCATGGTGCCGGTATCTTTCTTTTATTTGTGATGATATCCTTAATATATTTACCATAAGGATTTACTTTAAGCATATCAGTTAAGCGCATATGTAAGAAAATAGGTCTAATCATTTTAGCAAAGCGCTCAAAATCCTCATCATCCTTTGACTTGGATGGTTTAGGAGGAAAGGGCATGGATTTCTGAACCCATGGTTCTCTTTCTTTACCGTGCTTCCTAGCAATAAAATCTCTCTTATCATAACGTTGATTCTTTGATTGTGGGTTATCAAGATCAACGTTAGGTTCAATCTCTACATCATTGTCTTTGCTAGGTTGAGCATCAACATGAACATTATCATTAACATCATCACTAGGTTCATGTTCATCACCTGATTGCGTTTCAACATCAGAAATAGAAATATCATTTGGATTCTCAGGTGTGTCTACAGTAGGTTCACTAGAAGCATGCAAAGTCCTATCATTTTTCTTTTTCTTCTTCTTAGAAGAACTAGGTGCCTCTAAATTATTTCTTTGAGAATCTTGCTCGATTCTCTTAGGGTGGCCTTCAGGATACAAAGGTTCCCGAGTCATTCTACCAGTTCTAGTAGCCACTCTAACGGCAAAGTCATTTTTATTATTCAATTCATCAAGCAAATCATTTTGAGCTTTGAGTACTTGCTCAGCTTGAGTAGCAACCATAGAAGCATATTTGATAACGTGGTGAAGTTCATCTTTAACTCTAGCCAGATTATCACCTACGCGTCCTATCTCGAAAGCATTATTCTTTAACTCTCTACCAACATAAGAATTAAAACTTTCTTATCTAGCCATAAAGTCATCAAATTCATCTAAGCATGGGCTATTAAATTTAGTAGAGGGTATTTCAACTTTATCGTATCTATAGAGAGAATTTACCTTCACTACCTGTGTCGGGTTATCAAGACAATGTAGTTCTTCAGGTGGTATATTCAGACCATGTATTTCTTCAATAGGAGGTAAATTCTTAACATCTTCAGCTTTAATACCTTTTTCTTTCATTGATTTCTTTGCCTCTTGCATATCTTCAGGACTGAGAAATAAAACACCTCTCTTCTTTGGAGTGGGTTTACGAATAGGCTCAGGAGTTGGCTCAATTGGTTCAGGAATTACTTCAGGAATTGGCCCAGGAAAAGTCCAATTATTTTCATTAGTCAACATATTATTCAATAATATTTCAGCTTCGTCGAATGTTCTTTCCCTGAAAACACAACCAGCACAACTATCCAAGTGGTCCTTGGAAGCATCTGTTGGTCCATTATAAAAGATATCAAGTATTTCATTTTTCTTAAGAGGATGATCAGGCAAAGCATAAAGTAACTGGAGAAGCCTCCCCCAAGCTTGTGGGAGACTCTCTTCTTTGACTTGCACAAAATTATATATTTCCCGCAAGGCAGCTTGTTTCTTATGAGCAGGGAAATATTTAGCAGAGAAGTAATAGATCATATCCTAGGGACTACGCACACAACTAGGAGCAAGAGAATTATACCAACTCTTAGCATCACTCTTTAATGAGAACGGAACTATCTTAAGGATATATAAATAGCAAGACTTCTCATCATGAGTAAATAGGGTGGCTATATCATTCAACTTGGTAAGATGTGCCACA
Organism: Triticum aestivum; assembly: GCF_018294505.1. Taxonomy (NCBI): domain Eukaryota; kingdom Viridiplantae; phylum Streptophyta; class Magnoliopsida; order Poales; family Poaceae; genus Triticum; species Triticum aestivum. Next base: position 14,890,813 of record NC_057810.1, read on the forward strand.
ACAGTTTCAGATTCAAGGCCATAAAAAGGATCAGATTCAACTAAAGTAATAATATCAGGATCAACAGAGAATTCATAATCCTTATTAGTAACACAGATAGGTGAAGTAGCAAAAGTAGGATCGGGTTTCATTCTAGCATTAAGAGACTGCTACTTCCATTTAGCTAATAATTTCTTAAGATCAGATCTATCATTGCAAGAAAGAATTTCCATAGCAGCTTTTTCATTCATAACATAACCCTTAGGAACAATAGGTAATACATAATCATTGGGGGAACATTCATCATCACTATCATCAATAGCATCTTCAATATTTGCATTCCCCCTAACTCTAGCAAGTTGTTCATCAAGAAATTCACCTAATGGCAAAGTACTATCACGCACACAAGTAGTTTGATTATGCATAGCAGAAGTGGCATCATCAATAACATGCGACATATCAGAATTCATAGCAGTAGAAGGTTTAGGTGTCACAAGCTTACGAATACGGAAGGAGAATCTAGTGCAGAGCTAGATGGCAGTTCCTTACCTCCCTCGTAGTTGAGGGATAGATCTTGGTCTTAGCGTCTTTCAAGTTCTTCATAGTGATCAGCAGATATAAATCCCAAGTGACTCAGAGAATAGAGCTATGCTCCCCGGCAACGACGCCAGGAATTAGTCTTGATAACCCACAAGTGTAGGGGATCACAACAACTCTCGAGGGTGAAGTACAACCCAAATTTATTGACTATTAGTAGTTGAGTTGTCAATTCAACCACACCTGGAGAACTTAGTATCTACAACAAAGTATTTAGTAGCAAAAGTGGTATGATAGTAATGGTAATAGTAGCAACAGAAAAGGTAAATGTTTTTGGGTTTTTGTAGTAGTTGTAACAGTAGCAACGAAAAAGTAAATAAGCGAAGAACAATATGTGAAAAGCTCGTAGGCAATGGATCAGTGATGGATAATTATGTCGGATGGGATTCCTCATGCAATAGTTATAACATAGGGTGATATAGAACTAGCTCCAATTCATCAGTGTAATGTAGGCATGTATTCCGTAAATAGTGACACGTGCTTATGGAAAAGAACTTGCATGACATCTTTTGTCCTACCCTCCCGTGTTCAGCGGGGTCCTTACGGAAACTAAGGGATATTAAGGTCTCCTTTTAATAGAGAACCGGACCAAAGCATTAACACATAGTGAATACATGAACTCCTCAAACTACGGTCATCACCGAGAAGTATCCTGATTATTGTCACTTCGGGGTTGTCGGATCATAACACATAATAGGTGACTATAGACTTGCAAGATAGGATCAAGAACACACATATATTCATGAAAACATAATAGGTTCAGATCTGAAATCATGGCACTCGGGCCCTAGTGACAAGCATTAAGCATAGCAAAGTCATAGCAACATCATCTCAGAACATAGTGGATACTAGGGATCAAACCCTAACAAAACTAACATGATTACATGGTAAATCTCATCCAACCCGTCACCGTCCAGCAAGCCTACGATGGAATTACTCACGCACGGCGGTGAGCATCATGAAATTGGTGATGGAGGATGGTTGATGATGACGACGGCGACGAAGCCCCCTCTCCGGAGCCCCGAATGGACTCCAGATTAGCCCTCCCGAGAGAGATTAGGGCTTGGAGGCGGCTCCGTGTCGTGAAACGTGATGAAACTTTCTCCTTGATTTTTTTCTCCCCGTGACGGTATATATGGAGTCGAAGTTGAGGTTAGAGGAGGTCCGGGGGGCCCACAAGATAGGAGGGCACGCCCTAGGGGGGGCGCCCCCTGTCTCATGGATAGCCCGTGGGCCCCCTGACCTTGATTCTTTCTCCAAAAATTCTTATTAAATCTGAAAAGTGCCTCCATGGATTTCCAGGATATTCCTAGAACTTTTCTTTTCTACACATAAAAAAACATCATGGTAGTTCTGCTGAAAACACTGTCAGTCCAGGTTAGTTTCATTCAAATCATGCAAGTTAGAGTCCAAAACAAGGGCAAAAGTGTTTGGAAAAGTAGATACGTTGGAGACATATCAGACCCTCTTCGGTCCCTGCAGCCCATCTCTGCTCTTTCCATCCCCACCGATGCCCCACCACAATTGACCACATCCCAACCCCCAGCTAACCCAAACCCCCGGCCCAATCAAGCCCACCCCCCTCCAAGGGCCAAACTGATCATCATTTGACTCCGATCATATCTTATTGCGGCAAATACTTATCCTCTGGACACCGCCGTGTCGATTGCAAAAATCAGTTTAGATGTCGTGCTTGTTTTCATTACGGGCACATATCTCGTTTCTGTTTTTTATCCAAGGCTAAATCCCCCGTCTATCGGGTCAAATCCCACCAAACTTCCTCCCCTACGCCCGTACCCAATATCCCTCACCATGACTCGTCTCCCAAAAACCCGACCCCCCTCCTCTATTCGACCGCCCAGCCTGCCAAACCCCCTGCTCTCCATTACACCCCTGCTCTGCTCCGTCGCTTTTCTCCATTGCCGACTCATCTTCCTCCGCCACCATGGCCACCTACCCATGCGATCCCCTCCCACTCCTTCCACCTGGCACTGCCATCATGGAAGCCAATGGAAACCGACGCTGCCGATCCTACCACTTCCTTGGCGGCGAAGCTCTGGTCCAATCTGGGGACTGGGCTATCATGTCCCTCGCACCTCCACCGGACCCTAACCAGTTTGACACGTACGCCATGCTCATCCGTCATTACCTGGACCATGAGCATGGTTTCCGCATTGCTGAAGTTTCAAGATGAGGCATGGGAGCTGTGCTCGTCCGCTTCCAGCATGCCTGCGACATCGACACTGCAATCGCCAACAGTCCCTACTTCATTGGTGTCTCGATTCTGCGAGTTATTCGCCATGACAGAGGTATTGATCACCGTCACTGCACCTTCTCCCATGATGCCTGGATTATGATGGTCAATTACCCGCTTGAGGCTTGGAGGCCAGATAAAGTTAGGGAATCTGTCAGTGGCTTTGCGAAGTTTTTAGTATGGAACAGAGATATGTCCAATAGGGCTCGCATTTTGGTCAAAGTTAGGGTCCCTGATTTGCTGGAAATTCCAGTTAGTCATGTCATTTGCAAGAGTTTAGATGATTTGGGGCATCGACAATCTTGGACAAGTGATGTTTATATCTTGCAATCTGAACTCCTTGGTGCTATGGGTGGAGATGAGGACCCGATCCCCCTAATGGTGTTTTGCACCCAATGCCTCGTGCACCATTTGGTGGGATCTGACACGTATTGGTCTTTGAGATTTTGGGTTGTGGTTCCCATGTCCTATTGTGTTTCAGCTATATAGGTACGGTTCGATGTCAACATCACCACCGCTCATCTTCACAAAGTACTCATCATTGCCAAGGACGGTAACTTCGACGACATCTTTGTCATATCTTGCAATTGCATTGATAACCACATGGCCTTACATTTGCGTAGCTTACCCATCGAGACTAGCCATTGAGTATTGCCGGCAACGTGACTTGTGCACATTAGTGATCATACTCCATAGCATACATACCATACCATAGTGGTGCATATCTTGGCATCATCTTTTGTGTCTCAAAGTTGTCATCGCATACACAATTGCTATCTTGGTTCGTGAAGTTTTGCATGAGAAAAGAGCTCAAAAGTGAAAGAGCCAGCCAAGCTTTTAAGCAAAGAGGAAGGATAAGCAAATAGCTTATAAGCAAGAACCATAGCATCATACTACATTAAGTTTGTCATATCCGATCATCTTGGATCATATCACCGAAATACCATACATATAGCATACTTGGGATAGAGGTCGTTGCACTTTTACCTAGTAGGTTGTGCACAAGTTCCGTATCCGCCTATTGTGCAATCGTGCTAGTGTCTCTCTTGTATTGTGCAACAAGAGCATTTTCATGGATTCCACATTTTGGCCCAGTTTTGGTTTGCATAATCCCACTTATCTATTTGCATGTGTGTTTCCGTGTACATCTACTTGCTTAGTCTACTTGTTGCATTTGCAAATTTGTGAATCTTTTCCAACATTATTGAAGCTCACTTACAATTGCATCAAATTTTGTGCCACCATCCTAACCAAGATCCACCATAAGCTTTTACTTGTGTAGGTGTGAGAACCGACAAGAATTGGTACCAATAGTGATATTTCATTGTCCGCATTTGAGTGATCTTGATTCATCGTCAACATCGGTCAAGGCCAAGTACTTCTACCAACCCACTCTTCATCGAGCAAGACGACGACATGTCATCATTCGTCACCATGAGCCACCTCTTTGGTGCACAATGAGCGTTGTATCAAGAGCAACAAGCTATGGCTGACCGCATCCACAACCTCGCCACCGACTTGCGACTCTTCGAGCAACGTACAAAGGACTACTTCGACAACAAGCTAGACGCTCACAAGCAAGAGAACGATGCAAGGATGGACGAGATCCGGTCCTTGTTGGTGAACCGTCCTCCTTCAACTTCTTCATACTCAAGATAGAGTCGCTCAAGTCAACACTCTGACGACACCTTCTCTGGCTCAAGTACACCGACATCGAACACTCTTCGACGAGCCACGCGTCAAGACCGTCATGCATCTCGCAATCCTCTACACGACAAGCATTCACAAGAGCAAGTCGACGAGCAAGTACTTCGTCCTCAACCACACCAAGTTGTGTTTGCTCAAGCTCAAGAACGACAACGTCAAAGTGGCCAAGAGGAAGAACGAGCGCGTCTACATCAAGAGGAACAAGACGCCGAGGCTCAACCTCTTCAAAAACAACAACGTGAAGCACAAGCTCTTTAGGCGCAACGTGCCCTTCAAGAATCAAGTCGAGCCATTGCCAACCGCAGCCGAGATCGGCGCAATCAAGAGGAAGCACTTCAAGAAGAAATCCAAGAGCGGAACTACCAACCTAGAGTGCAACGTCAAGTTCCTCAAGCTCCTCCTCAAGCTCGACAAGTTCCTCCTCAACCTCAAGTTCAACAAGAGCAAGTTGATCATGGACTTCCTCCACGCCAATCGCAACATGGGGTTGATTATCCTCCACGTCAAGGGCATCATCATCACCATCACCAACAACACAATGAAGAGCAACGCTCCGGCAAGCTAAAATTCACCATGCCCAAATTCAATGGAAGCAATGATCCCGAAGAGTACTTATCATGGGCATTGAAGGTCGTCAAAATCTTTCATTTGCACAACTATGAGGAAGAGAAGAAGATCGCTATGGCATCTCTTGAGTTCCAAGACTATGTGCTCATATGGTGGGAACAAGTCCTTGAGCGCCGAGAAGCAAGAGGCGAACCACCTATCACCACTTGGGCTCAAATGAAAGATGTCATGCGAGCACGTTTTGTTCCCACCTACTACAACCGCGATCACTTCAAGAAGCTCCAACTACTCAAGCAAGGAACAAAGAGTGTTGAAGAATACTAGAAGGAAATGGAGATAGCCATGATTCGAGCCAATGTCATGGAAGATGATGAGCAAACAATGGCACACTTCTTGAATGGCCTCAATCATCCCATCAAGAAGATTGCCGACTTCCAACCCTACTCCACCCACATTGAGCTTGTGCATCAAGAAACCAAGGTGGAACGTCAAGTGCAAGATGACTTCAAGTACACCAAGTACTCGTCCAAGACCTACGGTTTCTCCAACAACCAAGCTTCAACGACTCCTCCAACTTCTACCTCAACCAAGCCATCTACAAGCAACGACGACAAGTCAAGTTACAAGAAAACTTCGACAAGCTCAAGTTGTCCTTCTCCTACTACAAGCAACTTCAAGCCGTGTGCTTCATCATCTACTCCAACCGATGAGACCGTCAAGATAAGCTCCTTCAAGTGTTTCACTTGCGGCAGCCGAAGCCACAAGTCTTTCAAATGCACCAACAAGCACACCATGATCCTCAACGATGATGGAACCTATGACTCCATGAGTGAAGAGGAGATGGAAGCCCTTTAGCAAGTGGCCATGCACCGGCGCATGAACGAGGATGAAGATGATCAAGTCTTTTGTGATGAGGATTCGAGCCCCGCTCTCGTTGTATACAAAGTTTTGACTCTTCAACATCAACAAGAAGAAGACCAACAATGCCACATCTTCCACACAAAGGCCGGCATCAATGGAAGGCCCGTCAAGGTCATCATCGATGGAGGTAGTTGCCACAACTTGGCAAGTGAAGAACTATGATCCAAGCTTCAATTGGTCAAGATGAAGCACCCGCACCCATACAAAGTCCAATGGCTAAGTGACTCCGGTACTATATGCGTTGAGCATACGGTCCAAGTCTCCTTCAAAATTGGTGCATATGAAGACACTTTGGAGTGTGATGTCGTCCCGATGTCCGCTTGCCACCTCCTTCTTGGTAGACCATGGCAATTCGATCGCGGCGTCATCCACAACGGGCATACCAATCACTATAGTTTCAAGATGAAAGGGAAGGAATATGTGCTATGACCTATGTCTCCTAGTCACGTGATAGCCGACAAGCAAGCCACCCATCGTGGAGAGAAGAATGAGAAAGTGATCCACCAAAAAGTGAGTGAGAGCCACAAGCCAAACTTGAGCGCCTCTTCGCCTAGAGAGAAAAACGTAGTCCTATTTGCCACCAAAAGTGAGATGAGAGAAGTGTGTGAGAACCCATCGAGTGTTATGCACTTCGTCCTTGTGTGCAAGGATGGGGACCCAAAAACTAACACCTCTTATGATCTACCTTGAGTGTTTCAATCTCTTTTCAGGAATTCCAAGATGTTTTCCCCGATGAGCTACCTCCGGGTCTACCTCCTCTACAAGGCATTGAGCATTGAATCGACCTCATCCCCGGAGCGCCCCTACCACACAAAGCTCCATACCGCGTCAACCACCAAGAAACTAAGGATATCCAACGGCAAGTACAACAACTAATCGACAACGGTCATGTACGTGAAAGCTTAAGCCCTTGTGTCGTTACCGTTATACTTGTGCCCAAGCAAGACAGTAGTTTTCACATGTGTTCCGATTGTAGACCCATCAATGCTATTACCGTTCATTATCCCATTCCTCCCTTAGATGATATGCTTGATGAACTTAGCGGTGCCACCATTTTCTCACAAATTGATCTTAAAAGTGGCTATTATCAAATCCGCATACAAGAAGGTGATGAATGGAAAACCGCTTTCAAAACAAAATTTGGCTTCTACGAGTGGTTGGTTATGCCTATGGGTTTATCGGAAGCTCCCGGAACTTTCATGCGTCTTATGCATTTTGTGCTTCGACCTTATATTGGAGTGTTTGTTGTGGTTTACTTCGATGATATTCTTGTGTTTAGCAAATCCACGAAAGAGCATCTAAAGCATGTGAGGGCTGTTTTGCAAACTCTTCGCAAAGAACGTCTATATGCCAACATGAAAAAGTGCACATTTGGAGTTGACAAGTAGGTTTTCTTGGGTTTTGTCGTTTCTTCCAAGGGTGTCCATGTTGATGAATCTAAAATTGAAGCAATTAAAACTTGGCCCCAACCCACCAATTTGCAACAAGTGTGTATCTTTCTTGGCCTTGCGGGTTTTTATCGTCGCTTTGTGAAAGACTTTAGCACTATTATCGCTCCTTTGCATGCCTTGAGTAAGAAGAATGCTCCTTTTGTTTGGGGGTCTTTGCAATCCACCGCTTTTGATGAGCTCAAGTCTTTGCTTACTCATGCTCCAATTCTTGCTTTGCCCAACTTTGACAAAACTTTTGAGGTTCATTGTGATGCAAGTGGTACCGGAATTGACGGAGTTTTGATGCAAGAAAGACGAGCATTGCATATTTTAGTGAAAAACTCTCCGGTACTCAACTTAACTATCCCATCTATGACAAAGAATTGTATGCTTTAGTGCGTGTGCTACATGCTTGGGAACATTATCTTAGACCTCATGAGTTTGTCATCCATACCGATCATGAAACGCTTAAGTACTTGAAAGGCCAAACTAAGTTGAACAAGTGTCATGCCAAATGGAGTGAATTCATTGAATATTTCCCCTATGTGATCAAGTACATTAAGGGTAAGGAAAATGTAGTTGCGGATGCACTTTCACGCATATGCACGCTTGTCACTAAACTTGAGTTGAATATTATTGGCTTTGAGCACATAAAAGACTTGTATGCTAATGATCCATCTTTTGATACTCCTTATGCTAACTGTTTGACGCATACATCTTGAGAACGATTTTACATCAAGGATGATTATCTTATGAGATCTAACAAACTTTGTATTCCCGAGTCTTCTCTTCGTTTGCTCCTTTTGCAAGAGGCTCATGGAGGCGGAGTCATGGGACACTTTGGACACAACAAGACATTCGCCACGCTCTCCAAGAACTACTTTTGGCCCAAGATGTTCCGCGACGTCTCATGCTTCACCAACCGATGCTCTACATGTCGCAAAGCTAAGTCTAAAGTTCAATCCCATGGTCTTTACATGCCTCTTCCTATTCCTTATCAACCTTGGGAAGACATTAGCATGGATTTTGTCCTTGGTTTTCCTAGAACTCAAAATGGAAAGGATTCCGTGTTTGTTGTTGTGGACCGATTTTCTAAGATGGCACATTTCATCCCATGCAACAAGATAGACAATGCTTCACATGTTACCCTCTTTTGTAGGGAAATATTGCATCTACATGGAGTACCAAAGACAATCGTCTCCGACCGCGACGTCAAGTTCTTGAGTTACTTTTGGAAGATGCTATGCACCAAGTTCGGAATCAAGCTTTTATTCTCTTCCGCATACCATCCTCAAACCGACGGCCAAACGGAGGTGACGAACCGTACGCTCTCCACTCCACTTCGCATGTTGATCAAGAACAACATCAAGGAGTGGGAGGAGTGTCTACCCATTGTCGAGTACGCTTACAACCGTGGAAGACATTCCACTATCGGCAAGTCTCCCTTCGAGGTCGTCTACGGCTTCAACCCGTTGTCCCCATTGGACATTCTACCTCTTCCACTACAAGAGCGCACCAACATGGATGCGAGTGCACGTGCAAGCTACATCAAGAAGATGCATGAGGATAGAAGGCACACCATCCAGCGCCAAGTACAATGACTCGCGACCAAGCTCAACATCAACAGGCAACCCATGATATTCAACATCAGAGATCTCGTGTGGCTACACCTTCGCAAGGACCGCTTCCCCAACGAACGCAAGTCCAAAGTTCTATCTCGAGCCGATGGACCCTTCAAGGTGCTAGCACACTACAACAACAACGCTTACAAGATCGATCTCCCACGCGACAAGTACAACGCGAGCGACATTTTCAATGTCACCGATCCCTCCCCGTACCATGCTGATGAGGATTTAGATCCGAGGTCGGATCTTTCACAAGGGGGGGGGGGATGATGCGTAGCATCCTACGGTCATCCCCATGGGCCTACCATCGTCTCACCAAGCACCAAGAGAACACATGACAAGAGCACGAGCTAGAGCTCTCGAGACCGAGGTGACTTCTCTCCTTAGTGATATCTCATATGATCCTCTCGAGACATGGCCACTACCTATGTCTGGAATTGTGCATGATTACGTACCAAGAGGACCCTCCCGTCGATGCACATGAAGATGATCACGCCACCAAGTCCACGGAAGAAGAGAACCAACGGAAGAAGGCGAGAACAGCTTCCAGGCACCGGACATCCGGCCATTTCCCTGGACATCCGGCCCCTTGAGATCTACACCACAGCCAGGAGTCTGCAGCAGAAGCTACAGGGCCCGGACATCCGGCGTCCAGCCCGGACATCCGGCCCTCCGCCCCGGAAATCCGACCAACAGCCCGGACATCCGGACACACCATCCAGAGAACATAGAAAACTGCCCCGATAGCCCGGACATCTGGCCGTCACCCCAGACATACGGAGCCTCCCGAAGCCCCGGACATCCGGCCCCGTCCATCCAGAGTGCAGAAAGGCCAACTCCAACAGCCCGGACATCCGGCCCGACAACCCGGACATCCGGCCCCTCACGCGCGCCCGGACATCCGGCCCGACAACCCGGGCATCCGGCCCCTCGCGCGTGCTCGGACATCCGGCCCCCTCTTGCATGTGTGCAGCGCCTCCGGGCTGTGGCCCATGTACCCCTTCGCCCCGTAGACTATATATACTCCCCATCCACCTACGTTCTTGGGTTAGCATTGGTTTAGCTCATTTGAGATAGGGCATTGCTCATCTGTACCGGATCTACTCCCCGTGAGGGACCGCACCTCTTCGGAGAAGATCCACCCGGATTCAAGGCCTCCATCCGGAGAAGACAATAAATACCTCCTCACGGAGAAGAACGGTAACTCTTATATCGTCCCTTGGTGACTTTGGATCTTGTGTTACTTTGTGCCTCGATGATCTAGCACTTGTGTGATCATATTCGTGTCGGTTGAGTGTTTCTCTTGTTTTCCCCCGTGATTTCCCTTGTGTTCTTCCGCGCGTTCTTCGTGTTCCAGGTAGGATCCTCTCCAAACATCAAAGATCGGCCCCATAGGGTTCCGCCCTACATCACTTTGCCTTGGCCTTATCAGATCGTCGATATATGAGTGCATCTAGAGGAGCGGGGTGATGTCTACTACACAACCTTCTTCTTGTAGACGTTGTTGGGCCTGCAAGTGCACAGGTTTGTAGGACAGTAGCAAATTTCCCTCAAATGGATGACCTAAGGTTTATCAATCCGTACGAGGCGTAGGATGAAGATGGTCTCTCTCAAACAACCCTGCAACCAAATAACAAAGAGTCTCTTGTGTCCCCAACACACCCAATACAATGGCAAATTGTATAGGTGCACTAGTTCGGCGAAGAGATAGTGATACAAGTGCCATATGGATAGTAGATATAGGTTTTTGTAATCTGACATTATAAAAACAGCAAGGTAGCAAGCGATAAAAGTGAGCGTAAACGTATTGCAATGATAGGAAACAAGGCCTAGGGTTCATACTTTCACTAGTGCAAGTTCTCTCAACAATAATAACATAGATAGATCATATAACAATCCCTCAACATGCAAAAAAGAGTCACTCCAAAGCCACTAAAAGCGGAGAATAAACGTAGAGATTATGGTAGGGCACGAAACCACCTCAAAGTTATTCTTTCGGATCGATCTATAAAGAGTTCGTACTAGAATAACACCTTAAGACACAAATCAACCAAAACCCTAATGTCACCTAGATACTCCATTGTCACCTCAAGTATCCGTGGGCATGATTATACAATATGCATCACACAATCTCAGATTCATCCAACCAACACAAAGTACTTCGAAGAGTGCCCCAAAGTTTCTACCGGAGAGTCAAGAACATGTGCCAACCCCTATGCATAGGTTCATGGGCGGAACCCGCAAGTTGGTCACCAAAACATACATCAAGAGGCACATGATATCCCATTGTCACCACAGATAAGCACGGCAAGACATACATCAAGTGTTCTCATAAAAGACTCAATCCAATAAGATAACTTCAAAGGGGAAACTCAATTCATCACAAGAGAGTAGAGGGGGAGAAACATCATAAGATCCAACTACAATAGCAAAGCTCAGGATACATCAAGATCGTGCCATAGAGGGAACACGAGAGAGAACACGAGAGAGAGAGAGATCAAACACATAGCTACTGGTACATACCCTCAGCCTCGAGGGTGAACTACTCCCTGCTCGTCATGGAGAGCGCCGGGATGATGAAGATGGCTACCGGTGATGGGATCCCCCTCCGGAAGGGTGCCGGAACGGGCTCCCGAAAGGTTTTTGGTGGCTACAGAGGCTTGCGGCGGTAGAACTCCCGATCTATCTTGATATTCGATGGTTTTAGGGTATGTAGGCTTATATGGGCGAAAGAATTCAGTCGGGAGGTGCTCGAGGGGCCCACGAGACAGGTGTCCACCACCCTGTAAGGGGGGCACGGCCTCCTATCTCGTGGCCTCCTCGAGGATCTTCTGACGTGGACTCCAAGTCTCCAGGATCATATTCTTCCAAAAAATCAAGCTGCCGAAGGTTTCATTCTGTTTGGACTCCGTTTGATATTCCTTTTCTTCGAAATACTGAAACAGGCAATAAAACAACAATATGGGCTGGGCCTCCTATTAATAGGTTAGTCCCAGAAGTAATATAAAAGTGTATAATAAAGCCCATAATCATTCGAAATAGATAGTAATATAGCATGGATGCTTCATGAATTATAGATACGTTGGAGACGTATCAGCATCCCCAAGCTTAATTCCTACTCGTCCTCGAGTAGGTAAATGATAAAAGAAAGAATTTATGAAGTGTGAATGCTAGAAGGTGCACAAGCTTGATCAATGATAATTTCAATCCCCTTTACTAGCATCATTATATATCATAACAGTAGTTCATCTCATAAAACTTTTCACGAACTAGTAACAAGCAATTCACATGTTAAAGCATAGACCATAAACTTTCTTGAAGACTAGCAAACTTCATTCTTAGTCATCAAACAATTGCAATTCATATTACTTTCAGGAAAAGTCTATGTCAGAGCTTTGATTTAGCAAACTTCACATACTCAACTATCATATAGTCTTCTACAATTGATAACACTCACGCAATACTTGTGGTTATGAAGTTTTAATCAGACACAGAGAAAGATTGGGGCTTATAATGTTGCCTCCAAACGTATTCACCTTTGGGTGATGTCAACAATAATAGTTCATGCTAACGTACATCCAATTGGATATATATATCAGGATCACCCTAACACAAAGTGCTTGCCAAAGGATAAAATGAAAAAAGGAAAGGTGAAGATCACCTTGACTCTTGCATAAATTAAAAGACATAAAGTAAAAGATAGGCCCTTCGCAGAGGGAAGCAGAGGTTGTCATGCGCTTTTAGGGTTGGATACACAAAATCTTAATGCGAAAGAACGTCACTTTATATTGCCCCTTGTATATGGACCTTTATTATGCAGTCCGTCGCTTTTATTGCTTCCATAACAAGTTCGTACAAAGCTTATTTTCTCCACACTAATAAGTCATGCATATTTAGAGAGCAATTTTTATTGCTTGCACCGATGAAAACTTACTTGAAGGATCTTACTCAATCCATAGGTAGATATGGGGGACTCTCATGGTAAAACTGGGTTTAAGGATATTTGGAAGCACAAGTAGTATCTCTATTTGGTGCTAGGAATTTTGGCTAGCATGAGGGGGAAAGGCAAGCTCAACATGTTTGAATGATCCATGACAATATACTTTAACTGAGATGCGAGAAAACATAACCCATTACGTTGTCTTCCTTGTCCAACATCAACTCTTTAGCATGTCATACTTAATGAGTGCTCACAACTATAAAAAATGTCTATGATAATATTATTTATATGTGAAATCTCCCTTCCTTTAATATTCTTTCATGAATTGTTCAAATGACTAATACAATGCTTCCTAACCGTCAATAAATTTACAACATCTACTTCTTAGATGTACAGTCATTACTCCCGATGGGATAAGCAAATGAAACATATATAATTTCAGATTTATGACAATCAACTCATTCAACAATTTACTCACAGGATATAAGTGAAGCACACGAGTAAATGACAAACTACTCAAAAAGATATAAGTGAAGACCAATGAGTAGCTAAATAATTATGCAACTAAATGAAGACTCTCTCTCATTAAAGAATTTCAGATCTTGGTATCTTATTCAAACAGTAAGCAAAACAAAATAAAATGACAGTGCAAGGATAGCACAACTCATGTGAAGAAGCAAAAACTTAGGCTCAACCGATACTAACCGATAGTTGTTGAAGAAGAAAGGTGGGATGCCTACCGGGGCATCCCCAAGCTTAGATGCTTGAGACTTCTTGAAATATTATCTTGGGGTGCCTTGGGCATCCCCAAGCTTGAGATTTTGTGTCTCCTTAATTCCTCTCATATCATGGTTTCTCTTTTTATCAAAAAGCTTCATTCACAACAAACTCAACAAGAACTCGTGAGATAGGTTAGTATAAACCAATGCAAAACCATATCATTCTCTACTGTAACAAATCACTAAAATTATTATTCAACATTGCATACTAAATGCCTCTGCATATTTAACACTCCTATCCTCAAATAGAATCATTAAACAAGCAAACATATGCAAACAATGCAACCATAACAGCAATCTGCCAAAACAGTACAGTCTGTAGAGAATGCAAGAGTATCAATACTTGCCTGACTCCAAAAATTTATGAACTAAAATTCCCACTGTAATAAATTTATCAGAGCTCAATATGCAAAAAGATTCAACATTATACCATGGTCTGACTTTTCTAGGGAATTTTTGCAACAGCGGTAAACTTTCTGTTTTCAAAACGCAACATGTAAACTAGCAAAATAAGCATGGCAAAGGCTATCCTTGACCTTTTTATTGAAACTAAAGATGCAAAACATTATTCTAACTAACAGCAAGCAAAAACTAACAAAATAAAATGACGCTCCAAGCAAAACACATATCATGTGGCGAATAAAAATATAGCTCCAAGTAAAGTTACCGATGAACGAAGACGGAAGAGGGGATGCCTTCCGGGTCATCCCCAAGCTTAGCCTCTTGGTTGTCCTTGAATATTACCTTGGGGTGCCTTGGGCATCCCCAAGCTTAGGCTCTTTCCAATCTTTATTCCATAGTCCATCGAATTTTTACCCGAAACTTGAAAACTTCAACCACACAAAACTCGAAAACAAAACTCGTAAGCTCCGTTAGTATAAGAAACTAAAACCACCACTTAGGAATTGTAATGAACTCATTCTAAATTCATATTGGTGTAATATCTACTGTATTCTAACTTCTCTATGGTTCATACCCTCCGATACTACTTATAGATTCATCAAAATAAGCAAACAACACAGTGAAAACAGAATCTGTCAAAAACAGAACAGTCTGTAGTAATCTGTATAAAACTTATACTTCTGGAACCTAAATTTTTTGAAATAAACTGCTGGACCTGAGAAATTTGACTATTAATCATCTGCAAAAATAATCAACTTAAAATCACTCTCCATTAAAAAAAATGGCAGCTAATGTCGTGAGCGCTAAAGTTTCTGTTTTTCACAGCAAGATCATATATACTTCACCCAAGTCTTCCCAAAGGTTCTACTTGGCACTTTATTGAAACAAAAGCTATAAAACATGATTACTACAGTAGCATAATCATGTGAACACACAAAAAATATATATAAATATTGGGTTGTCTCCCAACAAGCGCTTTTCTTTAATGCCTTTCTAGCTAGGCATGATGATGACAATGATGCTCACATAAAAGATAAGAATTGAAACATAACGGGACCATCATGAACCATATGACTAGCACATTTAAGTCTAACCCACTTCCTATGCATAGGGATTTTGTGAGCAAACAACTCATGGGAACAATAATCAACTAGCATAGGGAGGTAAAACAAGCAAAACTTTAAAATTTTAAGCACATAGAGAGGAAACTTGACATTATTGCAATTCCTACAAGCATATGTTCCTCCCTCATAATAATTTTCAGTAGCATCATGAATGAATTCAACAATATAACCAGCACCTAAAGCATTCTTTTCATGATCTACAAGCATAGAAAATTTACTACTCTCCACATAAGCAAATTTATTCTCATCAAAAGTAGTGGGAGCAAACTCAACAAAATAATTATCATGTGAGGCATAATCCAATTGAAAACTAAAATCATGATGACAAGTTTCATGGTTATCATTATTCCTAATAGCATACAAGTCATCACAATAACCATCATAGATAGCAACTTTCTTCTCATAATCAATTGGAACCTCTTCCGAAATAGTGGAATCATCACTAAATAAAGTTGACACTCTTCCAAATCCACTTTCATGTTCATCACAATAAGATTCAACATCCTCCAAAATAGTGGGGTCACTACTTCCTAAAGTTGACACTCTTCCAAACCCACTTTCATCAGTATAATCATCATAAATAGGAGGCATGCTTTCATCATAAGAAATATTCTCATCAAAACTTGGGGGACAAAAAATATCATATTCATCAAGCATAGCTTACCCAAGCTTGTGGCTTTGCATATCATTAGCATCATGGATATTCAAGGAATTCATACTAACAACATTGCAATCATGCTCATCATACAAACATATAGGACCAAACATTATAATGCATTCTTCTTCTAGCACTTGAGCACAATTTTCACTTCCATCATTCTCACGAAAGATATTAAAAAGACGAAGCGTATGAGACAAATTTAACTCAATTTTTTGTAATTTTCTTTTATAAACTAAACTAGTGATAAAACAAGAAACAAAAAGATTCGATTGCAAGATCTAAAGATATACCTTCAAGCACTCACCTCCCCGACAACGGCGCCAGAAAAGATCTTGATGTCTACTACACAACCTTCTTCTTGTAGACGTTGTTGGGCCTGCAAGTGCACAGGTTTGTAGGACAGTAGCAAATTTCCCTCAAGTGGATGACCTAAGGTTTATCAATCCGTAAGAGGCGTAGGATGAAGATGGTCTCTCTCAAACAACCCTGCAACCAAATAACAAAGAGTCTCTTGTGTCCCCAACACACCCAATACAATGGTAAATTGTATAGGTGCACTAGTTCGGCGAAGAGATGGTGATACAAGTGCAATATGGATAGTAGATATAGGTTTTTGTAATCTGAAATTATAAAAACAGCAAGGTAGCAAGCGATAAAAGTGAGCGTAAACGGTATTGCAATGATAGGAAACAAGGCCTAGGGTTCATACTTTCACTAGTGCAAGTTCTCTCAACAATAATAACATAGATAGATCATATAACAATCCCTCAACATGCAACAAAGAGTCACTCCAAAGACACTAATAGCGGAGAACAAACGTAGAGATTATGGTAGGGTACGAAACCACCTCAAAGTTATTCTTTCGGATCGATCTATAAAGAGTTCGTACTAGAATAACACCTTAAGACACAAATCAACCAAAACCCTAATGTCACCTAGATACTCCATTGTCACCTCAAGTATCCGTGGGCATGATTATACAATATGCATCACACAATCTCAGATTCATCCAACCAACACAAAGTACTTCGAGGAGTGCCCCAAAGTTTCTACCGGAGAGTCAAGAACGTGAGCCAACCCCTATGCATAGGTTCATGGGCGGAACCCACAAGTTGGTCACCAAAACATACATCAAGTGGCACATGATATCCCATTGTCACCATAGATAAGCACGGCAAGACATACATCAAGTGTTCTCATAAAAGACTCAATCCAATAAGATAACTTCAAAGGGGAAACTCAATTCATCATAAGAGAGTAGAGGGGGAGAAACATCATAAGATCCTACTACAATAGCAAAGCTCGGGATACATCAAGATCGTGCCATAGAGGGAACACGAGAGAGAACACGAGAGAGAGAGATCAAACACATAGCTACTGGTACATACCCTCAGCCTCGAGGGTGAACTACTCCCTGCTCGTCATGGAGAGCGTCGGGATGATGAAGATGGCTACCGGTGATGGGTTCCTCCTCCGGAAGGGTGCCGGAACGGGCTCCCGAAAGGTTTTTGGTGGCTACAGAGGCTTGCAGCGGCAGAACTCCCGATCTATCTTGATATTCGATGGTTTTAGGGTATGTAGGCTTATATGGGCGAAAGAATTCAGTTGGGAGGTGCTCGAGGGGCCCACGAGACAGGTGTCCACCACCCTGTAAGGGGGGCGCGGCCTCCTATCTCGTGGCCTCCTCGGGGATCTTCTGACGTGGACTCCAAGTCTCCAGGATCATATTCTTCCAAAAAATCAAGCTGCCGAAGGTTTCATTCTGTTTGGACTCCGTTTGATATTCCTTTTCTTCGAAATACTGAAACAGGCAATAAAACAACAATATGGGCTGGGCCTCCTATTAATAGGTTAGTCCCAGAAGTAATATAAAAGTGTATAATAAAGCCCATAATCATTCAAAACAGATAGTAATATAGCATGAATGCTTCATAATTATAGATACGTTGGAGACGTATCAGCATCCCCAAGCTTAATTCCTACTCGTCCTCGAGTAGGTAAATGATAAAAGAAAGAATTTATGAAGTGTGAATGCTAGAAGGTGCACAAGTTTGATCAATGATAATTTCAATCACCTTTACTAGCATCATTATATGTCATAACAGTAGTTCATCTCATAAAACTTTTCATGAACTAAGTAACAAGCAATTCACATGTTAAAGCATAGACCATAAACTTTCTTGAAAACTAGCAAACTTCATTCTTAGTCATCAAACAATTGCAATTCATCTTACTTTCAGGAAGAGTCTATGTCAGAGCTTTGATTTAGCAAACTTCACATACTCAACTATCATATAGTCTTCTACAATTGCTAACACTCACGCAATACTTGTGGTTATGAAGTTTTAATCAGACACAGAGAAAGATTGGGGCTTATAATGTTGCCTCCAAACGTATTCACCTTTGGGTGATGTCAACAATAATAGTTCATGCTAACGTACATCCAATTGGATATATATATCAGGATCACCCTAACACAAAGTGCTTGCCAAAGGATAAAATGAAAAAAGGAAAGGTGAAGATCACCTTGACTCTTGCATAAATTAAAAGACATAAAGTAAAAGATAGGCCCTTCGCAGAGGGAAGCAGAGGTTGTCATGCGCTTTTAGGGTTGGATACACAAAATCTTAATGCGAAAGAACGTCACTTTATATTGCCCCTTGTATATGGACCTTTATTATGCAGTCCGTCGCTTTTATTGCTTCCATAACAAGTTCGTACAAAGCTTATTTTCTCCACACTAATAAGTCATGCATATTTAGAGAGCAATTTTTATTGCTTGCACCGATGAAAACTTACTTGAAGGATCTTACTCAATCCATAGGTAGATATGGGGGACTCTCATGGTAAAACTGGGTTTAAGGATATTTGGAAGCACAAGTAGTATCTCTACTTGGTGCTAGGAATTTTGGCTAGCATGAGGGGGAAAGGCAAGCTCAACATGTTTGAATGATCCATGACAATATACTTTAACTGAGATGCGAGAAAACATAACCCATTACGTTGTCTTCCTTGTCCAACATCAACTCTTTAGCATGTCATACTTAATGAGTGCTCACAATTATAAAAGATGTCTATGATAATATATTTATATGTGAAATCTCTCTTCCTTCAATATTCTTTCATGAATTGTTCAAATGACTAATACAATGCTTGCTAACCGTCAATAAATTTACAACCTCTACTTCTTAGATGTGAAGTCATTACTCCCATGGGATAAGCAAATGAAACATATATAATTTCAGATTTATGACAATCAACTCATTCAACCATTTACTCATAGGATATAAGTGAAGCACACGAGTAAATGACAAACTACTCCAAAAAGATATAAGTGAAGACCAATGAGTAGCTAAATAATTATGCAACTATGTGAAGACTCTCTCTCATTAAGAATTTCAGATCTTGGTATTTATTCAAACAGCAAGCAAAACAAAATAAAATGACATTGCAAGGATAGCACAACTCATGTGAAGAAGCAAAAACTTAGGCTCAACCGATACTAACCGATAGTTGTTGAAGAAGAAAGGTGGGATGCCTACCGGGGCATCCCCAAGCTTAGATGCTTGAGACTTCTTGAAATATTATCTTGGGGTGCCTTGGGCATCCCCAAGCTTGAGCTTTTGTGTCTCCTTAATTCCTCTCATATCATGGTTTCTCTTTTTATCAAAAGCTTCATTCACAACAAACTCAACAAGAACTCGTGAGATAGGTTAGTATAAACCAATGCAAAACCATATCATTCTCTACTGTAACAAATCACTAAAATTATTATTCAACATTGCATACTAAATGCCTCTGCATATTTAATACTCCTATCCTCAAATAGAATCATTAAACAAGCAAACATATGCAAACAATGCAACCATAACAGCAATCTGCCAAAACAGTACAGTCTGTAGAGAATGCAAGAGTATCAATACTTGCCTAACTCCAAAAATTTATGAACTAAAATTCCCACTGTAATAAATTTATCAGAGCTCAATATGCAAAAAGATTCAACATAATACCATTCTCTGACTTTTCTAGGGAATTTTTGCAACAGCGGTAAACTTTCTGTTTTCAAAACGCAACATGTAAACTAGCAAAATAAGCATGGCAAAGGCTATCCTTGACATTTTTATTGAAACTAAAGATGCAAAACATTATTCTAACTAACAGCAAGCAAAAACTAACAAAATAAAATGACGCTCCAAGCAAAACACATATCATGTGGCGAATAAAAATATAGCTCCAAGTAAAGTTACCGATGAACGAAGACGGAAGAGGGGATGCCTTCCGGGTCATCCCCAAGCTTAGCCTCTTGGTTGTCCTTGAATATTACCTTGGGGTGCCTTGGGCATCCCCAAGCTTAGGCTCTTTCCAATCCTTATTCCATAGTCCATCGAATCTTTACCCAAAACTTGAAAACTTCAACCACACAAAACTCAAAACAAAACTCGTAAGCTCCGTTAGTATAAGAAAACTAAAACCACCACTTAGGTACTGTAATGAACTCATTCTAAATTCATATTGGTGTAATATCTACTGTATTCTAACTTCTCTATGGTTCATACCCTCCGATACTACTTATAGATTCATCAAAATAAGCAAACAACACAGTGAAAACAGAATCTGTCAAAAACAGAACAGTCTGTAGTAATCTGTATCAAACGTATACTTATGGAACCCAAAATTTTTGAAATAAACTGCTGGACCTGAGAAATTTGTCTATTAATCATCTGAAAAATAATCAACCTAAAATCACTCTCCAGTAAAAAAATGGCAGCTAATCTCGTGAGCGCTAAAGTTTCTGTTTTTTCACAGCAAGATCATATAAACTTCACCCAAGTCTTCCCAAAGGTTCTACTTGGCACTTTATTGAAACAAAGCTATAAAACATGATTACTACAGTAGCATAATCATGTGGACACACAAAAACAGTAAGGATAAATATTGGGTTGTCTCCCAACAAGCGCTTTTCTTTAATGCCTTTCTAGCTAGGCATGATGATGACAATGATGCTCACATAAAAGATAAGAATTGAAACATAACGGGAGCATCATGAAGCATATGACTAGCACATTTAAGTCTAACCCACTTCCTATGCATAGGGATTTTGTGAGCAAACAACTTATGGGAACAATAATCAACTAGCATAGGAAGGTAAAACAAGCAAAACTTTAAAATTTTAAGCACATAGAGAGGAAACTTGACATTATTGCAATTCCTACAAGCATATGTTCCTCCCTCATAATAATTTTCAGTAGCATCATGAATGAATTCAACAATATAACCAGCACCTAAAGCATTCTTTTCATGATCTACAAGCATAGAAAATTTACTACTCTCCACATAAGCAAATTTCTTCTCATGAAAGTAGTGGGAGCAAACTCAACAAAATAATTATCATGTGAGGCATAATCCAATTGAAAACTAAATTCACGATGACTAGTTTCATGGTTATCATTATTCCTAATAGCATACAAGTCATCACAATAACCATCATAGATAGCAACTTTCTTCTCATAATCAATTGGAACCTCTTCCGAAATAGTGGAATCATCACTAAATAAAGTTGACACTCTTCCAAATCCACTTTCATGTTCATCACAATAAGATTCAACATCCTCCAAAATAGTGGGATCACTACTTCCTAAAGTTGACACTCTTCCAAACCCACTTTCATCAATATAATCATCATAAATAGGAGGCATGCTTTCATCATAATAAATATTCTCATCAAAACTTGGGGGACAAAAAATATCATATTCATCAAACATAGCTTCCCCAAGCTTGTGGCTTTGCATATCATTAGCATCATGGATATTCAAGGAATTCATACTAACAACATTGCAATCATGCTCATCATACAAACATATAGGACCAAACATTCTAATGGATTCTTCTTCTAGCACTTGAGCACAATTTTCCTTCCATCAGTCTCACGAAAGATATTAAAAAGACGAAGCATATGAGACAAATTTAGCTCAATTTTTTGTAATTTTCTTTTATAAACTAAACTAGTGATAAAACAAGAAACAAAAAGATTCGATTGCAAGATCTAAAGATATACCTTCAAGCACTCACCTCCCCGACAACGGCGCCAGAAAAGAGCTTGATGTCTACTACACAACCTTCTTCTTGTAGACGTTGTTGGGCCTGCAAGTGCACAGGTTTGTAGGACAGTAGCAAATTTCCCTCAAGTGGATGACCTAAGGTTTATCAATCCATAAGAGGCGTAGGATGAAGATGGTCTCTCTCAAAAAACCCTGCAACCAAATAACAAAGAGTCTCTTGTGTCCCCAACACACCCAATACAATGGCAAATTGTATAGGTGCACTAGTTCGGCGAAGAGATAGTGATACAAGTGCAATATGGATAGTAGATATAGGTTTTTGTAATCTAAAATTATAAAAACAGCAAGGTAGCAAGCGATAAAAGTGAGCGTAAGCGGTATTGCAATGATAGGAAACAAGGCCTAGGGTTCATACTTTCACTAGTGCAAGTTCTCTCAACAATAATAACATAGATAGATCATATAATAATCCCTCAACATGCAACAAAGAGTCACTCCAAAGCCACTAATAGCGGAGAACAAATGTAGAGATTAAGGTAGGGTACGAAACCACCTCAAAGTTATTCTTTCGGATTGATCTATAAAAGAGTTCGTACTAGAATAACACCTTAAGACACAAATCAACCAAAACCCTAATGTCACCTAGATACTCCATTGTCACCTCAAGTATCCGTGGGCATGATTATATGATATGCATCACACAATCTCAGATTCATCCAACCAACACAAAGTACTTCAAAGAGTGCCGCAAAGTTTCTACCGGAGAGTCAAGAACGTGAGCCAACCCCTATGCATAGGTTCATGGGCGGAACCCACAAGTTGGTCACCAAAACATACATCAAGTGGCACATGATATCCCATTGTCACCATAGATAATCACGGCAAGACATACATCAAGTGTTCTCATAAAAGACTCAATCCAATAAGATAACTTCAAAGGGGAAACTCAATTCATCATAAGAGAGTAGAGGGGGAGAAACATCATAAGATCCAACTACAATAGCAAAGCTCGGGATACATCAAGATCGTGCCATAGAGGGAACACGAGAGAGAACACGAGAGAGAGAGAGATCAAACACATAGCTACTGGTACATACCCTCAGCCCCGAGGGTGAACTACTCTCTCCTTGTCATGGAGAGCGCCGGGATGATGAAGATGGCCACCGGTGATGGGTTCCCCCTCCAGCAGGGTGCCGGAACGGGCTCCCGAAAGGTTTTTGGTGGCTACAGAGGCTTGCGGCGGCTGAACTCCCGATCTATCTTGATATTCGATGGTTTTAGGGTACGCAGCTTATATAGGTGAAAGAAGTCAGTCGGGAGGTGCTCGAGGGGCCCACGAGACAGGGGGCACCACCCTGTAAGGGGGCGCGGCCTCCTATCTTGTGGCCTCCTCGAGGATCTTCTGACGTGGACTCCAAGTCTCCAGGATCATATTCTTCCAAAAAATCACGTTGCCGAAGGTTTCATTCCGTTTGGACTCCGTTTGACATTCCTTTTCTTCGAAATACTGAAACAACCAATAAAACAACAATATGGGTTGGGCCTCTGGTTAATAGGTTAGTCCCAAAAGTAATATAAAAGTGTATAATAAAACCCATAATCATTCAAAACAGATAGTAATATAGCATGAATGCTTCATAAATTATAGATACGTTGGAGATGTATCACGGGGCCATCCTCAAATGCAAAATCTTCGCTTGGTTGGCATCTCAATATAGGCTGTGGACATCGGACAGGAGTGCGAGGCATGGGTTGCAGGATGACACGGCTGCCTGCTTTCTATGTCTACAGGAAGAAGACACCGTTGATAACATTTTGGTGCAATGTAGCTACGCAAAGGAAGTTTGGCACCTCTGCTTTGCAAAGGTTGGAGTTGACGTACCCTACCCGGATCAAAATGCTACCTTTACCGAATGGTGGCTTCTGGCTAGGAAGAGCGTTATTGCGAAGCATAGGAGAGGATTTGACACGCTGGTTATAGCCACAGCTTGGTCGATTTGGAAACAACGTAATGCGCGTGTGTTTGGTCGTATCGGGCAGCAAAGAATACCCCCACTTCTTGTAGACCAAATCATGGTGGAGTTGAAGGATTGGAAGACCGCGGGAGTTGGAGATTAGAGCAATCCGTGAGAGAGTAGTCTAGATAGCTTTGAGTGGTGTTGGTGTTGCTAGCCAGCTATTCGCACCCGTGTCTAGCCTCTTGTAAATATGTTGTTCCCTTCTAAAAAAAATATGGTACGTCTTTGACGTACTCTCCAAAAAAAAAAAAGAATCATTACAATATGGCGCTTGTATACGCGGCAAGCTAAAAAGGAGAAGAATCAATTGAGAGACGGAAGACGCCGGTGGGAAGGGAAGCTATGCAGGAGTCATGCATATACGAGTGGCTCACTACTGTAGGCAGGCACGTCGGGTCTGGGCCCGGCTGGACGCAGCTGATTATTGAGGATGGCCCTGACACGTCTCATATGGATCGTACAGTAGGTGGTGAAGTGCCCAGACGACGGCAGAACATAAAACAACAAGTCTCATCATGCACGCGTGTGTACGGAGTCGTCTGAAATGCATGGACAGGCGACCCAACGCCGCTGTATGTCAGAAGTGCATACAAATTACGGATTTGTAACAAAATTGAACCATACGAGTTGTACATCTGTATACATCATACGCCATCGTTGTTAGCTAGCACAAATTATACTCAGAGCCACACACGATGGCAGCTTAACGCCTACAAAGTCGTACTAGAGCTGCGTCCATTAATTTGGATCGGAGGAAGTAATACATATATTTGTTTATGCGAACTAGGCATAATTCAAAGGGAATTGTTAGGTTTCTTCTAGTAAAACTAACACACATGAGTTCACATCATAGACTTGGCATGGGGACCCACATGTTTTTTCTAGGATTTAGTTTAGTTTTTCTCACATTGTTCTTTCTCTTACGCATCCGTGGGCTATGAGGTGTCTCACGATTTTGTCAATCTTAAGATATGTTTGCTCAATCTCTTGAAGGCCATACGGGTAGGGTGCGTGTGCACATTCTTTCTTATGATTGATTGTGCATGCTTGTTGTCAGCATCCATGTTTGTACTTTCTTTATAAACCATGCATATATTTGTTTGTGATATGAGATGCTCTTTAGCTGAGATTGGATTTTAAACCCTTTTATTATAAGAATAGATACTCATGTATTATCAAGATTCATGTAACATAGAAATAAGAAAACACATATATAGAGTCATATGTATTCTTGAATCGTGATAGATTTGAAATCGTACAAAAGGTTTGAGTTGACCAAGGAAAATTTCCAAAATTGAGTGCGAAGAAAAATCTTAGGAAACATCATAGTGAGGTACTTACTGATGAGGATACAGACCTGGGCTAGGGTCATAGGCCAGACCTACACGCCCTACCCAAGGTCACTACCCTAGAAGATAAGGATTCCAAGAGACAGCAAGGGACCCCCAGTCAAAGATGTCGAGTGCTATCCACTCGACAGTCAGATCACTCGGGCGTCCTCCCCCTTATTGTCACTCGACCATCCAGAGAATCACTCGACCTACTGAAGACCAGGAGTCACTCAGCATTGCAACGGGCAGGCGTTCACTGCGTTGTCTTTAAGGTCATTAACAGCACTTAAAGCTGACGTTACCAGTAACGCCCCCACTTTATGTACATTAAGTCCCTTGTAACGGAGGGGAGCTGGGGTCCCGGCGTACTCTATATAAGTCAACCCCCTCCTCTGGCACAAGGGTTGGCACTCTTTGTAAACATCACACACATAATCCAATCGACCGCCTCCGGGCACCGAGACCTAGGGTTGTTACTTCCACCGAGAAGGGCCTGAACTCGTAAATCTCGTGTGTACACCTTCACCATAGCTGAGATCTTGCCTCTCCATACCTACCCCTTTCTACTGTCCGTCTTAGAACCACGACAGTTGGCGCCCACCGTGGGGCAGGTGTCTTAGTGACTCATTGGTGAAGTTGCAAGTTTTTCCGATCATCATCATCATTGTTTCCGGAGGATTAGCTGAGGACTGCGAGATCCGTCTCGGCGCGCTCGTTTTCGTCGCCGACGACTCCGCGTGACTTCAAGAAGCTCCCCTGGACATTGAGGCGCTCCTCGTTCGAGGGGCAACGCACTTCCGCGCGTGCGTTCGTTGCGTCCCCCTCCGGCAGCCGTCGACCCAGTATCAGTCGGCTCCGATGGTGTCTTCACTCCCTGCTGTTCGTCGCCGCAAGCGATCTGGTCGATCGCGGCTTCAGCGGTGGGTGAAACACGTGGTGGCTCATCGTTCGGCCACCCATCAAGTCGCGGCGATCGAGCCTGATGAAACTCTCCACGACCTGTTCGATCTGTCGACTGACTCCATGGAGACCGCATCCGAGTGCGATAGCAGCGACCTTGCGGCCGAAGTCCTGATGGTCGACGGACCACGTGGTCCGCCTGGCTTCCATCGTGAGGACGGCGAAGATGGTGGTGGTGATCCGTCGCGCGTCCATGAGGAATACCATCCCGAACCCCTTTCTTCGCATCAGAGGGAAGAACTTCGTCGCCGCAACATGGATGCACTCCACACGTCCATCGTTGGAGAAATCCCCGAGGCTCGGTCCTTGGAGGAGGCGCGCCTGGCTAACTTGGCTGAGCACACTCGACTGGAAAACCTGCAGCACGCTCTCGACGAGCGGGCTCGGGAGCGGGTTCCTGAGTCCAGTCGACAACAACTTTTCCCGCCTCCGCCTAAGGTATACCGTACCCCGATCCCGAACCTCATAGCTGCAACCTGAATAACAGAGTCGATCCAACCTTCCCAGTCAGAAGCTGGCAGAGGGTTGATGCAGATCCGGGCCTTGCTCCAGGTAGCAGGAGAGCAGAACACAATAGTGTCTCAGTCGCAGAATAGGATTCACAGCAGATCCGTGGTGGCGGATACGGTTCAGTCGGCCCATAGCCCAAGATCGCCTCCGAGGCGTGAGGGCCGTGGACAGTATGATCATCCGCTTGACCGAACAATCGTCGTCGAGTGCCCACGCCTCCTCCGAGGAGTGCGTCATATGTACCTCAGCAGAACGATGACAGACGCTGTCATAGTGGCGAGCACAGGGCGCCGGTCGACCCAAGAGAGCCAGGCTTCGATGCGAGATCCATCCTCGTTCAAGGCCTAGTTGACCGAAACAGAGCGCATAGAGAGGACCCTGGCAGAGACCGTCCATGTGGCAGGAGAGTGCATGTTTCCGGTCCAGAGTGCTTCAGCAGAGCCATCAGGGCAACAGTGATCCCTCCCAACTTCAGGTTGGCGACCGGGGTCAGAAATTAACTGGAGAATCCAAGCCTGAAACTTGGCTCGAGGATCACCGAGTGGCTGTGCAGATTGGCGGTGGAAACAATGAAGTAGCAATGAAGCATCTTCCTCTGATGTTGGAAGGGTTGGCCTGAGCGTGGTTGACTCAGTTAGCTCCGGGCAGCATTTACAGTTGGGAAGAGCTGACCCGAGTGTTCGTAAGAACTTTCGAGGGCACTTGCAAGCGACCAGCAGGTTTGACCGAGTTGCAACATTGTGTACAAAAGCCGAGTGAAACTTTGAGAGATTTCATCCAGAGGTGGACCACTTTGCATCACACCGTTGAAAATGTATCAGAGCATCAAGCTGTGTGTGCCTTCAAGGAAGGCGTCAAATACCGAGAGTTAGTCCTGAAGTTCGGTCGGACTGGTGATATGACGCTGACTCGGATGATGGAGATAGCCACCCGGTATGCTAACGGAGAAGAGGAGGATCGACTCCGTAGCGGGAAGAGTAAGCCAGTCGGCCAAGAGGCCGGTGGAGGTAATTCCAATCGGAAACAGAAGCGTAAGGCCAAGCCGGCGGCACCCGGTGAAATTGTAGCAATAGCTCAAGGAAAATTCAAGGGAAAACCTAAAGGGCCCCGACACCCCAAGAAGGTGAAGGATCAAGCAGCGAATGACGTGTTGGATTTTCCTTGCCACATCCACACAAAGAAAGATGAAGAAGGCAACCTGATCTACCCCAAACATACCACTCGACAATGCCGACTCCTAATCCAGCAGTTCCAAGAGAAACAGCCCGACGAGAAGGAGAAGGAGTTGGACAAAGATGAGGATGAAGAGGAAGACGATGGTTATCCCAAAGTCAATTCCACCCTCGTGATTTTTGCTCATGTTGAGAGCAAGAGTCGGCTGAAAGCTATCAATAGAGAAGTGAACATGGTCGCTCCGGCGACAACGACCACATACCTGAAGTGGTCTCAAACAGCCATCACATTCGACCAATCTGACCATCCTGCTCGCGCAGCCACCCCCGGGAGGCAAGCGCTGGTGGTCGACCCAGTGGTTGGAGGCACTCCACTGACTAAAGTGCTGATGGACGGTGGTAGTGGTCTGAATATCCTCTATGCTGAAACTTTGAAGGGGATGGGCATTCCGATGTCCAAACTTAGCGAGAGCAATATGAGTTTAAACGGAGTTATCCCTAGAAAGAAAGCCGAATCACTCGGCTAGATCGCTCTCGACGTAGTTTTCGGTGATTTCAAACATTACCGTAAAGAAAAGTTGACATTTGAAGTCGTGGATTTCCAGAGTGCTTATCATGCCATTCTGGGTAGGCCTGCCTACGTACGTTTTATGGCTCGACCATGTTATGTGTACCTCAAGCTGAAGATGCCTGGCCCCAAAGGCGTGATCACCGTTACTGGCAATCGGCAGAAAGCGGAGGAATGCTTCCAGAAAGGTTCCAAAATCGCTGATGCACAGATGGCAGCGGTAGAACTTCAAGAGTATCAGAAGAACGCAGATCCGAGTGATTTGCTCCGAGCCAAGAAACCTGCCACGGATTCTGCATTTCAGTCGTCTGGTGAAACGAAGCCGATTCATATCCATCCGACCGATCCCAATGTTGCTCCGACTCATATATCAATGACACTCGACAGCAAATAGGAAGAAGCGCTCATCCAGTTCCTCCGTGAGAACTGGGACATCTTTGCATGGAAACCTTCTGACATGCCGGGTGTACCAAGGGGACTGGCTGAACAACGTTTGCGTGTTGACCCCAAAGTAAAACCCGTCAAAGAGCACCTTCGGCGGTCCACCGTGTAGAAGAGGAAAGCGATCGGCGAGGAAGTAGCTCGGCTGCTAGCGGCAGAGTTCATCCGTGAAATCTACCCCTCTGAGTGGCTCGCCAATGTAGTCATGGTCCCTAAGAAGGACGACTCACTTCGTATGTGCATTGATTTTAAGCATATCAATCGGGCATGCCCGAAAGATCACTTCCCTCTCCCCCGCATCGATCAGATTGTCGACTCGACTGCGGGGTGTGCGCGCTTGTCTCTTTAGATGCATATTCCGGGTACCATCAGATCTGGCTGTATGGCCCCGATGAAATAAAAACAGCCTCCATCACCACATTTGGGTGCTTTTGCTATGTCACCATGCCATTCGGTCTCAAAATGCCAGAGCCACATTCATGAGAATTATTCAGAAGTGCCTGCTCACTCAAATATGTCGGAATGTGGAAGCATACATGGATGACATTGTGGTCAAGTCTCGCAAAGGTTCCGACCTACTGACTGACCTCGCAGAAACCTTGGCCAACCTAAGAAGGTACGATATCAAGCTTAATCCGTCGAAGTGCACGTTCGGGGTTCCAGGAGGAAAGTTACTCGGTTTTCTCGTTTCCGAAGAAGTGATCGACGCCAATCCAGAAAAAGTGGATACCATCCTCCAAATGAAACGCCCTGTGTGAGTGCATGACGTTCAGAAGTTGACTGGTTGTTTGGCCGCCTTGAGTCGATTCATTTCTCATCTCGGTGAAAAGGCCTTGCCTCTTTATCGACTGATGAAGAAATCTGATAAGCTTGAGTGGAGCGTTTGCAGAACTCAAAGCCCTGCTCTCCACCTAGCCGGTGCTCGCTGCACCAATCAGCAAAGAGCCCTTACTGCTTTATATTGCAGCCACTGGACAAGTTGTCAGTACAATACTCATGGTCGAGCGAGTAGAGGAAGGAAAAGCTTACAAGGTTCAGCACCCGGTTTATTATCTCTCTGAAGTTTTGACTCCATCCAAGCAACGATATCCACATTATCAGAAGCTTGTCTATGGAATGTACATGACCATGAAGAAAGTTGCACATTATTTCTCTGATCACTCCATTACAATCGTTAGTGACGCGCCACTATCTGAGATTCTGAATAACAGAGATGCAACTGGTCGAGTAGCAAAATGGGCGATTGAACTCCTTCCATTGGATATCAAGTTTGAGGCAAAGAAAGCTATCAAGTCCCAAGCAATTGCGGACTTCCTTGTCGAGTGGATTGAGTAGCAATTGCTGACTCAAGTCCACTCGGAGCATTGGACTATGTTCTTCGATGGCTCCAAGATGCTGAATGGTTCAGGCGCCGGGGTAGTATTGGTATCCCCCCGTGGAGACAAACTTAACTATGTTCTCCAGATTCATTTTGATTCCTCCAATAACGAAGCCGAATATGAAGCACTTCTATACGGGTTGCGTATGGCCATTTCACTCGGCGTCCGCCACCTTATGGTCTACGGCGACTCAGATTTGGTGGTTAATCAAGTGATGAAGGAATGGGATGTCAAAAGCCCGACCATGACTGGTTATTGCAATGCAGTAAGAAAGCTAGAGAAGAGGTTTAAGGGATTGGAGCTTCACCATATACCCGACTGAAAAATCAAGCTGCAGATGAGTTAGCAAAGATAGGTTCAAACAGAGAGGCCATTCCCCGCAATGTGTTTTTTGAACATATTAATTCACCTTCAGTTCAGGAAGATCCTTTCACTGAAAAGTCACCACAGCCCAAGAGCGCCACAGATCCGACTGAAGTCGAAATCCCAGCCGTGGTCTACTTAGTCATGGAAGCTGTGGTCATCACTCCCGACTGGAGAGTACCATACATTGCATACATTCTTAGGAAAGAACTTCCGGAGGATGAAGAAGAGGCTCGACAGATCGTCCGATGATCTAAAGCCTATACCGTGATAAGAGGCTAGTTGTTCATAGAAAGTATAACCGAGGTCTGCCAGAAATGCATCACGCTAGAAGAAGATCGAATGATCCTCAATGATATTCACTCGGGGACCTGTGGTCACCATGCGTCCTGTCGGACCATCGTGGCCAAAGCATACCGAGCTGGGTTTTACTGGCCACGGGCCAATGAGATGGCAAAAGAGATAGTGGACAAGTGTGAAGGTTGTCAGTTTTACTCCAACATGTCCCATAAACCCGCATCAGCTTTGAAAACCATTCCACTCGTCTGGCCTTTTGCTGTCTGGGGATTGGACATGGTTGGACCCTTGAGGACTGGCAGGAGTGGATTCACTCATGTCCTGGTGGCAGTCGACAAGTTCACCAAATGGATCGAAGCCAATCCCATTAAAAACCTTGAAGCAAGTATAACTGTGAGCTTCATCAGGGAACTGATATTCAGATATGGTGTTCCACACAGCATCATCAGCGACAACGGTTCGAACTTCAATTTTGATGAATTCCGGGCATTTTGTGCTTCCCAAGGCACGAGGGTCGATTACGCTTCGGTCGCTCACCCTCAGTCGAATGAACAAGCTGAGCCAGCAAATGGATTGATTCTCAAAGGACTGAAACCCCGGTTGATGCATGACCTCAAGCATGCAGCAGGAGCTTGGGTTGATGAGCTCCCATCAGTACTTTGGGGGTTGAGGACGACTCCTAATCGGTCGACCGGGCGGACTCCTTTCTTCTTAGTCTACGGAGCCGAAGCCGTACTCCTGAGTGATTTTCTACACAATGCGCCCCGAGTCGAACTCTTCTCAGAAGAGGAAGCAGAGCAGGCTTGGCAAGACGCAGTCGATCTCTTGGAAGAAGAAAGAGAGATGGCCTTGATCCGGTCGACCATGTATCAGCAAGACTTGCGTAGATTCCATGCCAGAAACATAAGGGGTCGAGCATTTCAACAAGGAGACCTGGTTCTTCGAGTGGACCGACAGAAGCCACACAAGCTCGCTCCTGCTTGGGAAGGCCCTTTCGTCGTCACCAAAGTGCTCCACAATGGCGCATATCGTCTCTTCAACGTCGAGCACAATAAATATGAGCCACGCGCTTGGAACGCGGAACTGCTCCGCCCTTTTTACTCTTAAGTATTTAGACTGATGAGATGTAATAAGAAGTACCTTTTAGTTTGATTGTCAATAAACATGACTTTACAGTATTCCGAATGATTGTTGTTCATTTTGTGCATGTTTTAAAAATCCACCAGTGGGTGCCTTAGCTGCAAATCCGTTTCGCCTGTCTCACAAAAATCCTACCGAGTGATGAATCTGCCTCTCACTCGGGGCTTAGCTGCGAATCCGTTTCGCCTAAGTCTAACAAAACTCCTACCGAGTGATGAATTTGCCTCTCACTCGGGGGCATAGCTACGAATCCATTTCGCCTAGGTAACAAAAAATGCTACCGAGTGATGAGTCTGCCTCTTACCCGGAGGCTTATCTGCAGTCCAGTACTCGCCTAAGTTTGAAAAATCCTACCGAGTGGTGAGCAACCCTCCCACTCGGGGGCTTAGCTGCAGTTCAATACTCGACTAAGTTTAAAAAGTCCTACCAAACGGTACTGGTCGGCCATGACGCCCCCCCCGGGGGGGGGGGGGGGGGGGCTGCACCGTCAAGAAGAAGGACGAGATTGTGTGGGCAATCTTCCAGCTTGAGGACTTAGCCGCAGTCTTGTACTCGCCTAAGTTTGAAAAATCATACCGAGTGGTGAGTAACCCTCCCACTCGGGGGCTTAGCTGCAGTCCAGTACTCGCCTAAGTTTGAAAAATCCTACTGAGTGGTGAGCAATCCTCCCACTCGCGGGCTTAGCTGCAGTCCAGTACTCGCCTAAGTTTGAAAAATCCTACCGAGTGGTGAGTAATCCCCTCACTCAGGGGCTTAGCTGCAGTCCAATACTCGCCTAAGTTTGAAAAATCCTACCGAATGGTGAGCAATCCTCTCACTCGGGGGCTTAGCTGCAGTCCAATACACGCCTAAGTTTGAAAAATCCTACCGAGTTGTGAGCAACCCTCCCACTCGGGGGCTTAGCTGCAGATCAGTACTCGCCTAAGTTTTAAAAACCTTCAGTCGGAGGCTTAACAAAGTGCAGGTCGACCACGACCCTCACTCCAGAGTTGCACCACCAAGAAGAAGGACGAGATTGAGCATGTTGACAAGGCGAGCCACTTTCAGGAACGTCAAGACCATTGTTGAGTGCCTCGCTGATAAGCTGATCAATGCTACTCAAGGCTCGTCCAACCAGTCAATTGGCGCCCCCCCGGGGGGGTGATGGAGTCCTGGATTAGGGGGTGTCCGGATAGCCGAACTATCACCGTTGGCCGGACTCCTGGACTATGAGGATACAAGATTGAAGACTTCGTCCCGTGTCCGGATGGGACTTTCCTTGGCGTGGAAGGCAAGCTTGGCGATACGAATATGTAGATCTCCTACCATTGTAACCAACTCTGTGTAACCCTAACCCTCTCCGGTGCCTATATAAACCGGAGAGCTTTAGTCCGTAGGACGAACAACAATCATACCATAGGCTAGCTTCTAGGGTTTAGCCTCTCTGATCTCGTGGTAGATCTACTCTT
Source organism: Triticum aestivum (assembly GCF_018294505.1). Classification (NCBI taxonomy): domain Eukaryota; kingdom Viridiplantae; phylum Streptophyta; class Magnoliopsida; order Poales; family Poaceae; genus Triticum; species Triticum aestivum. The sequence goes on from NC_057810.1 coordinate 14,924,485, forward strand.
GTACTACCCATATCATCAATATTAATCAAGCAGGAGTAGGGTTTTACCTCTATCGAGAGGGCCCGAACCTGGGTAAAAACATCGTGTCCCTTGTCTCCTGTTACCATCCGCCTAGACGCACAGTTCGGGAACCCCTACCCGAGATCCGCCGGTTTTGACACCGACATTGGTGCTTTCATTGAGAGTTCCTCTGTGCCGTCGCCATCAGGAAGGATGCCTCATCCCGTCTTTAAAGACGGCACCGTTGCCAAAGGAGCTTTGGCCATCGGCCAAACTCTCTGGCTAGGGGGTTTTCTTCTGACTGCCTGTTCGGTCGCCGCGCCGACGATGACTTCTCGGGTCATCAAAAGCAATCTTCATGTCAACTCGGAACTCGCCGAGCAGTTAGATCCGATGGAGCTCTCCTCCTTGAACGAGCTCTTGGATCGCATCGCCGCCCTGGGAGTCGCTACAGATTACGACCAGATTGGGCCTAAAACCGATCTGAGGGAGATTAACTCTCCCCAGGCTACCCACCACGTTGCTGTGGTAGAGGAACAATACGGCGACCCTTCTTCTATCCAAAGGACTAGCTATGTCCGGATTCCTGACCCCGCCATGCCGGATTCCCGTGGAGGGGAGAACACCACTCAAGCCCTGAACTTAAAGTCAGGTAGCAGGCCAGATTCATCGGACAACGTCCAAGAACCCAAGCTTCCAAGTTCAGAAGCTTCTTGGCCCCTAAGTCTTAGATCGGATGGAGTTCGGAATTTAACTCCACCCGCCCACCCAAACATAACCGATCTATCCCAAATCCGGCAAGAGCCCACTGAAACAGTACATCATTACTGGGCCAGGTTCCTCCTGGTCATGATCAGGATAAAGGACTGCCATGAAGAGGACGCAATTTCATTCTTCTGCATCAATTGCACGGACGAAGGAATCCTCAACGCCGTAAGTTGTCGCGAAATTACACGCTTTGCCGACTTGGCGTCCATAGTACGAAAGTACTGTGCGATGGAGAGTGCTTGGAAAACCGAAATCAAATTTTGGGATAATCCGGCCTTGAACACAACCCCAGTCCAAAGTAAAAGGGTGCATCATTACCAGACACCTGGGTTAAATACCAAAAAGCAAAAACCCTTTAAAGGGCATGGAACCGTACTGGAGGGATGGCTCAATGGACCCTGCAAAATTCATAGTACAGAGGGCGCCACGCCAACTCATAGCCTTAGAGCATGTTGGATACTACGGCAGGTGGCCAAAAGTGGCGAAGCGCTTCTAGCTCCAGAGCACCAGCCCAGCAATACCGGCACGGTATTAACAGTATTCGAAACTTTCGCATCAAATAATATGCGGAAACGAACACTCCGCAGCCTCGCCGAAGTCCACCAGGTAGCAACAATAAATCCATCGAGTGACACGGCTATTACCTTTAACGCCAGTGATGAACCTAAATTCCGAACAGCCCGAGCACCAGCCGCATTGGTCCTCAGTCCAATAGTGGAAGGCTTTTGCCTTACCAAGGTATTCATGGATGGCGGCAGCGGATTAAACCTCATTTACGAGGAAACCCTTCGAAAATGGAAATAGACTGGAGCCGCATTGAGTGAAGCAGCGTAACCTTTAGAGGAATATTCCCCAGTAGGGAAGCATGCTGTACAGGAAAAATCACACTAGATGTGGTGTTCGGCACGCCGGATAATTACAGGTCCGAGGAGGTCACATTCCAAGTGGCCCCATTCAGCAGCGGATACCACGCTCTATTAGGGCAAGAGTCCTTCACAATTTTTCAAGCTATACCCCATTACGGGTACATGAAGCTCAAAATGCCCGGACCCAACGGAATCATCACTCTTGCTAGTGACCCGGACATAGCACACCGCGCCGAAAATAAAACAGCCGCACTTGCCCTTGAGGCACTATCCGAAGCCCTAGCGACCGAGGAACTCACTGCGCTGCGCTCCACAGTGAACAGGGACGATGTGATCCTCGATAAGAGATCCAAGTCCACCTCTTTTAAACCGGCGGACGGAATAGTCAAATTCCAAGTCCATCCAACGGACCCTACAAAAACGGCCTCCATTGGGGCACAATTAAACCCTGATGTAGACGCCGCACTACGAGAATTCCTACGCGAAAATTGGGACATCTTTGCCTGGCACCCTTCAGACATGCCTGGAATCCCACGCCGGCTGGCCGAGCACAGCCTAAATATCCTAAAAGGATTCCAACCAGTCAAACAAGCTCTTCGGCGCTTCTCCGAACCCAAGAGACAGGCCATGGGAGAAGAACTAGCCAAACTATTGGAGGCCGGATTCATTAAAGATATAAAACATCCGGACTGGCTAGCAAACCTGGTAATGGTACCAAAGAAGGACAAATCCTGGCGCCTGTGTGTCGATTTCAAGGACCTTAACAAGGCTTGCCCAAAGGATCCCTTCCCCCTTCCCCGCATCGATCAAATTATCGACGCTACCGCAGGACACGATTCATTGTGCTTCCTCGACGCATACTCCGGCTACCACCAAATTAAGATGGCAGAGCCAGACCAAGCCGCAACAGCATTCATCACTCCATACGGCCCATTCTGCTTCAACACAATGCCCTTCGGGCTCAAAAACGTCGGCGCAACATATCAGCGCATGATTCAGACATGTCTGGCAAACCAGATCGGCAAAACAGTGGAGGCATACGTAGATGATGTGGTCGTCAAATCCAAGCATGTCGAAACTCTAGTAGACGACTTGAGGCTCACATTCGACAATCTCCGAGCATATGACATTAAGCTCAACTCGGAAAAATGCGTTTTCGACATACCAGCCGGAAAGCTCTTGGGCTTCATTGTATCCGGTAGAGGAATTGAAGCAAACCCAGCCAAGATCCGAGCTCTGTCACAATTGGATATCCCAAAAGACCTCAAACAAATACAAAAATTGACTGGATGCATGGCGGCTCTAAGCCGCTTTATCTCCCGCTTAGGAGAAAAGGCATTACCCCTTTATCGCCTCCTGCGGCGCACCGAACACTTCGAGTGGACGGATGCCGCCACGGCCGGACTCGAAGAAATCAAAGCCATATTGGCAACAAATCCGGTCCTGGACGCGCCCAACACGGGCGAACCAATGCTATTATAAATCGCAGCAACCCATCAAGTGGTAAGCGCGATGCTCGTTGTCGAACGAGAAACGGACGGACACAAGTTCCCTCTTCAAAAACTAGTTTACTACATGTCCACTGTCCTAACTCCATGCAAGTCACGGTACCCGCATTATCAAAAGATAGCATACGCGGTGTTCATGGCATCCCGGAAGTTGTGACACTATTTGCAAGAGTGTTCGATAACAGTAGCCTCTGAAGTACCTCTTAATGACATTATAAACAACCGCGACGCAATAGGCCGGATTGCCAAATGGGCCATCTAGCTCCTCCCGTTCGACATAAGTTAAAAGCCACGGCGAGCTATTAAGTCACAGGTTTTGGCCGACTTCATCGCCGAATGGACCGAAGCCGAACTCCCTAAAGAGTACGGCGCATATTCCAACTGGATCATGCAGTTCGACGGCTCCAAAATGTTGGCTGGCCTGGGGGCTGGCGTCGTTCTGACGTCCCCAACCGGAGATACAGTCCAATACGTACTTCAGATAATGTACACGGACTCCAACAACGCAGCTGAATACGAGGCCCTTCTACATGGTCTCCGGATGGCAGTCTCCATGGGCATTCAGCGCCTAGAGGTCCGCGGGGATTCAAACCTCGCGATATCCCAAATAAATGGAGACTTTGATGCCAAGGATCCGAAAATGGCAGCTTATCGCAACGCCGTCTTAAAAATGTCAGCTCGGTTTGAGGGGCTCGAATTTCACCATATAGCCCGGGAGAACAACCAGGCAGCAGACGTGTTGGCACGCATTGGCGCAAAGCGCGATGCCGTCCCTCCCAACATCTTCCTAGAGAGGCTTTTCAAGCCATCCGTACTATGGGAGGGAGAGTCCGGAAATAACAGCCCGGACCCAACCACACTACCCCTCACCGAACATTCTGACATCAGTTGGTGGCTCCGCCAACGAAATAACACCATCAGCCCACACAATAATGGCAGTCATTGCCCCGTGGACAGAACCATTCCTAGCCTACCTAACTAGGCAGGAACTTCCCGAGGACCAAAACGAGGCCCGCTGCATAGTGCGGCGATCTAAAGCCTATAAGGTCCATGAGGGAGAGCTTTATAAGAAAAGCACAACCGGAGTCCTTCAAAGGTGTATCTCCGAAGAGGAAGGGCGAAATCTTCTGGCTGAAATTCATGCCGGACTCGGCGGGCACCACGCCGCAGCCCGGGCCCTTGTAGGCAAGGCCTTCCGTACAGGATTTTATTGGCCGACGGCCCGGGCAGATGCTCAGGACTTGGTCCAACGATGCGTAGGATGCCAGCTCTTTGCTAATCAAAGCCACATGCCACCCACCGCCCTCAAAACTATACCCATCACCTGGCCATTCGCGGTCTGGGGGCTTGACATGGTTGGACCCCTTAAAGGAGGAACCCACAAGCAAAAATACCTACTGGTCATGGTGGATAAATTCACCAAATGGATAGAGGCAAAGCCTGTTAAGACGGCCGAATCCGGACCGGTGATAGACTTCATATCAGGGGTAGTACACCGTTACGGCGTCCCCCATAGCATCATCACTGATAATGGCACGAACTTCACGGCCGACGAGGTCAAACTCTGGTGCAAAAACATGGGCATCAAGCTCGACTACGCTTCAGTCTATCACCCTCAAACTAATGGTCAAGTCGAGCGAGCAAACGGTCTAATCATGAGCGGCATTAAACCCAGACTAGTGCGGTCCCTCAAGGAATCTAATACGCACTGGGTAGAGGAGCTCGACTCCGTACTATGGGGGCTGCGGACCACGCCGAATCGCACTACCGGATTCACACCATTTTTTATGGTGTACGGCGCAGAGGCAGTTTTGCCCTGCGACATAATTCATGACTCACCTCGCGTGCGCATGTACGAAGAAAGAGAAGCCGAGCTCGATCGGCAGGACAGTTTGGACGCCTTGGAGGAGGAGCGCGACGTGGCAAAAGCCCGTTCCGCATTCTATCAACAGCAGGCTCGAAGATACCAAAGCAGAGAAGTACGGGCCAAAGCTTACAATGTTGGCGAATTAGTTCTACGCCTGCCGGACAAGAAAAAGGACAAACTCAAGCCCAAATGGGAGGGTCCCTTCATCATCGACCAAGTCCTGACCGGCGGCGCGTACCGTCTGCGGAACGCATCGGATAACCGACTGGAGCCGAACCCATGGAATGCAGCCCGTCTCCGAAGATTTTACGCCTAGCGCCGGACTCGGGGTTCGTCTCCTTCCTCCGTCTATATTTTATACTTTAACTGTCTTTTATTTCTCTCCTTCTCCCTCCTTTTTCTGAAGCCGTTGAAGGCTCGTTTGCGCATTGTTCGCACACACTTGACGCGTTGTCCGCGCTCAATATACCTGGGGGCTTCTTTAACAGAAGCTTATTTCTACGGGCTTTATGCCCAACACATGTGTCACACTTCCGCATGTACCTTTTATTCACCATTATATGCATCGATATGACTTAAGTTTTGGCCAAGCTGGGTTGCCTGGCTCCTGTGCTTACCCCTACGTTCCCGATTGTTCGGCTAGGTGGTAAAGGGAGCACCTCTGCGATTGTTACCGCCGGGTCAGCCGGACGCGTACCTCAGACTGGGTGAAGCCGAAAGCTAGCGTTCTTAAGGGAATATTCGGTTGGTGAACTAAAAGACGATTTCTTACTTATTCATTTATCTGCCCCCAGATGTTTTTCTGCTTTTTTCGCAGTCCGGACATGCACTTTAGGGCATGCCTCCCAGGGAAAGGAACCCCTAACGGAACTATTCTCCCTGGAAGATGTTTCTTACTAACCATGTAATATAACATAACTAGTTGGGCACTTGTCTGATAGAGCACCAATGACCCCTACGCCTGGTCTCCACGCATGCCCCGGTTCTTACATAACCGCGAGGGTATTCGGACACACTCCAGACGATAGGGTCCCAAGGTTGAAGCGAAAGGGTCCGCTACGACAAACGATCTACAATCCGGCTAGAAGGCATTTTACATGTCATTTTTCATTACATAGTCAAATTGACTGATTGTATTCCTCTTCAATACCATCTAATAGGCTGTCTAGTTTACAGTCCCGCTGGGAATACTTTGCGGCCAACTCTACTTGGCCGTACACTAAGCTCATAGGGATCTCCTTCCCATCGGGCCCCACAGGTCTGACCTCGGCCATGTGGTTTGGGTCAGCCTTCGTGTACCGCGTCTTCACCATGGCCCAGGCCTCCCTGGCGCCTTGACGGCAGGCCGATATCTTCCATAGCTGGAAGCGCCGCCGTGCTCCCTGAAGCCTCTCTGCAATCTCTCCAAGGCCTTCGGGTAGGGAGATGGATGGCCACAAGGCCTGGGCGACGTCTCTCATCACCTGCCGAACTCGTTCGTGCAGTTGCAGCAGCTCGGGAAGTAGGTCACCCGTTGAACCGGGCATTTCCTCTGCAGGACGACCTGTGAGCATACCTACAGACATATTTCTGTTAGTCGACTTCCTCGCCAAACTCTTCTTTTCAAAAAAGCTCGCTCAAGCACTTACTATAAATGCCGCGACGAAGCCGCCGATTCTCCTTAACGGAGTCAGACAGCTGGGCTCGAACATCCTTTAATTCCTCACCCAGCTGGGTGTTGGCATCTTGGAGATTATTTTTCTCTTGCCTCACCCTTGTAAGCACATTCTCGACGGCCTTTAACTGGCGCAGGAGATGTTGCTTGTCCGGATCTAGTCCGGCGCCATCTGCAATATTATTGTCAGACTTATACACACGCCGCACTTCGCAAACTACTTATCTTTCGAAGTACATATTACCGGAGGGGGTCTCTGTGGCTCCCCCTGGGGCAGCTAGTGCAGCCTCAAGCTGGGCCTTGCACTCTTCAAGCTCCTGAGACAGTCGGTTATTCTTTTCCGTAAGATCCTGCATAACAAATGATCCTTAAATCAGTTCTCCTAACTAATTTTATGTCTCGGGGGCTACAGGCATATATAACTGTCAAATTTCCTCGCCCGTATGTCCTTTACATACTGCTCCGTGGCTCTGGCTAGACCATCTTGAGCGGCACGGAGGTGCGCGTCTCCCGAATTGAAGGCGTTCAATGCTTCTTGGGAGAAACATGCGTCACGAAGAACTGTCCGGCGGCGCCTGTGATTCATGGCACTCTCCACCTCGGAGTTGGTGGCGGACAATCTATCGGCATCGTCTGTCGGAGGAGCATCCGATCCACGCCTCGTGTTTACCTCCATTTCCATACCCGGTGTTGGAGCCGGGCTGGCGGAGGCTCGATTGGCCATCTCTCCTGACACAGTCCGGTGAGTGCTCTTTTTCCTAAAAGGAGCACCAACGTTAATATACCTTCCCGGAATCAATCCTGGGAATATGGTGACACGCATTACCGGTGCGGCGGCGTTTTAGTCCGGACCGCACTTCTTTTCAGCCTGCTTGGCCGTGCTGCCTCTTGTTGGCTAGCCGCCGCGGGCTCGGCCCCCCGCCTCGAAGGCACCCCCTGCGAAACACCATTTATATACGGTGATCAATAATAAAGAGCGGATGCGTAATTAGCAAAGTACTGGGGCTTCGGTCTCAGTTACCTGTGAGGCTGGAAGTATTCCGGGGTAGTCGGCCGTAATGGCAACCAAGGCATTGTCAATGCTTAGTTGGTGAAATACACCATCAATCAGCTCCACCGATATGTCTGGATCCTCTTGGGAGGCCGGATTGAGGAACCGTTCCGGATCCTCGGTTTGCGGAGGCGGGCTGTTTATATCTTTTACAGCCTAACGCAGTTCCTGCGTCGAACTCACAAAATGAAATATATAACCATGGGAATACGGATCGGATGTGCGGAAAAGGGGATGTTCGCTTACCCATCTCCGAGGATTGTTCATAGAAAATCCGTTCAATGGACTGACACAGAGAAAATCCTCCTCTTCCCCCTTGTACAGCACAGACAAGATCTTCACTAGATCGGTGACCGATCCCGGCCCCTTACGGCCGTGACGGGTGGCATCTTCCTCCCCGTTGAAATCCCACATGGGGTGGCCCCTATACTGGAGCGGCTGCATCCCCCGCATAATGCATGTGGCCATGACACTGATCATTGTCAGTTCGAAATGAGCCAGCAACCTTATTCGGCTCATCAAGTAAAGGACGTCCTTGTCGCTGTTCCTCTGGGGGGCTCCGTGGACGCCAACTTAGGCGTTTCTTCAAGGGAGCATTACTGAACTCCGGGAGGCCGGTCCGAATGGGATCAGGTAGCGGGGCGTCTTCTATATAAAACCATTCCGAAGGCCAGTCTTCGGACGCCTTCTTCGGGGTTCCGGATAGATATCCGGTCCCGGCGATGCGCCATGGCTCGGCTCCGCCCACTTGATATATTGACCCCTCATGAGAACGGGATACGAGGCAGAATAATCTCTTCCACAGTGCAAAATGAGCCTCGACGCCCAAAAACAGTTCGCAAAGGGCTACGAAGACCGCGATGTGCAGAATGGAGGCACGCGTAAGGTGGTGCAGCTGGAGGCCATAGAACTCCAGGAGCCCCCGAAGAAACGGATGTATTGGAAATCCGAGTCCTCTTATCAGATAAGAGACGAAACATACCGGCTCTCCTTTGGAAGGACCGGGACGCTCTCCGCTTGTTTTCCACCCTTGTAGGTGGCGAGTCCTGCTCGAACCGGAACAATGAAGGCCGGGGGAAGAAATCCCTTGGTTTGGAGTGTCACTAGCTTGCTATGCGGGACAGAACATCTCTCCCTAGACGAGGATCTAGATCCGAATCACACACCCCCCCTTCGCAAGCTTTCATTGGAGCGCCTCTGACAAAAAATCCATTCTACCATGGACAGTCGACGTGGCTCCTCCTCTCGCGCTCCCAGCCCCAAGCCTGGGGATTGGGAGAGATGTTCAGTCCCGCATAGCAAGCTAGTGACGCTCCAAACCAAGGGATTTCTTCCCCCGGCCTTTATTGTTCCGGTTCGAGCTGGACTCGCCACCTACAAGGGTGGAAAACAAGCGGAGAGCGTCCCCGATCCTTCCAAAGGAGAGCGGGTATGTCCGGATAGCCAAACTATCACCGTTGGCCGGACTCCTGGACTATGAAGATACAAGATTGAAGACTTCATCCCGTGTCCGGATGGGACTTTCCTTGGCATGGAAGGCAAGCTTGGCAATACGAATATGTAGATCTCCTACCATTGTAACCGACTCTGTGTAACCCTAACCCTCTCCGGTGCCTATATAAACCAGAGAGCTTTAGTCCGTATTACGAACAACAATCATACCATAGGCTAGCTTCTAGGGTTTAGCCTCTCTGATCTCGTGGTAGATCTACTCTTGTACTACCCATATCATCAATATTAATCAAGCAGGAGTAGGGTTTTACCTCCATCGAGAGGGCCCGAACCTGAGTAAAACATCGTGTCCCTTGTCTCCTGTTACCATCCGCCTAGACACACAGTTCGGGAACCCCTACCCGAGATCCGCCGGTTTTGACACCGACAGGGGGGGGCTACACCATCAAGAAGAAGGACGAGATTGTGTGCACTGTCAAAGACCCAACCAACGGTTGATGCCTTGCCGATGGCAGGAACGTCAAGACCATTCCTGAGTGCCTTGCTGATGAGCTGATCAATGCTACTCAAGGCTCGTCCAACTGGTCGACTACTGGTTCTTCTCTAGAAGCTGCGTCGAATGAACAGAAACCAATCCAAGAGAAGAACAAATTTCAATCGATGATAAATCCAAAGATTCCTAAACACCGATTAAAGTACTCGAGCATCAGGCCCGAAGGAGTTTTATCGATTACAAAATCACTCGGCATTCTGAGGCAAATAAAGGTGGTGCATAATGTTTTTCAGTCACTCAGCGGGAGAAGGACTGGCAGGATCGCAGAAGCTACCGAGGTCGATGCTGTCGGCAATACGATTGGCTGCCTCGAGGAAGGTGTCCATGAAGGACTCGAAGGAAAGCTTCTTAGTATTCGCTACCTTGAGGGCAGCCAGCTTGTCTTCCTTAGCCTCCTTGCAGTGCACTCGAACCAATGACAAGGCGACATCAGCACCACAACGAGCAGAGGACTTCTTCCACTCTTGCACTTGGCTGGGAATCTGATTAAGTCGAGTCATCAGTGACTCGAGGTCTTGAGAAAGTCCACCCGAGGCCTGAGCTCAGCGTCCACTCGGCTCATCTCCGCCTTCAGGCGAGCCAGATAAGCGACTGCACCACTCAAGCGTGACTCCAACCGCAGCAGGTTCATCACGATGTCATCTTTCATAGAATAATTGCTGGGGTCGAGACCTGTCTCGACCCACCCAGTTTCAGCTTCAAAGTCCTAACAAAGTTTTGTCCCATCACGAAAAACGATGAGTCAACAATATGATAACAAACTTCAATCAACGACAAATTTACTTCAGTCGAATGATCATACCTTCAAGCTTCAGAACAAGTTTCGCGGCAAGTTGCTCGAGATAGGATTCTAGCTTGTCTATCTTGGTTCTGAGGCCGCCGACTTCAGTGGTCAGATTCTCCTTGTCCTTCCTCAGCTACACGACTTCTCGATTAGCGTCCGAGATGGTAGTCTTCAACTTTGCGTTCTCCTCCTCCAATTTGCCGACTGAAGCCAGCTTCTGGTCCGCAAGCTTCGTCTTCTCATGTGCTTTATTCTGAGCAGCTGCCAGGTCCAGATCCTTCTGCTCCAAAGCCTCCTTCATCCTCCCTAAAGAAACAACACTTTTCAGCTGAGACTGAAGTTGGCAATTTTCACTACGCACATCTGCTTGTGTGAAGTCACTCGGTTCAAAGAGACTGAAAGAAAAAACAGTGGGAAGTGCGAGCTACAAGACAGACAAGGCAGTCAAATGGTTACCTCCCATGATGGTCATCTCTTGTTGGGCGGTCTTGAGGTTCTTCTTTGCGAGTTCAAGGTCAAGTTCAATGTTGATGTGCTTCTTCTTCAACTCAGAAAGTTGAGATCCTAGATCACAAGACCTCTGCGGTCAGCAAGAGAGATATGTCAGTTGACAGGAATAAGAGCAAGTGACAGTGAAAAGTTACTCTAAGACTACTACTGAATCAAATAATCAGCAATAGTCTCAGGGACTACACCCAGAGGGTGCACTTAGCGTGCCCCCCACTGGTTCAGATCAATACTCAGCAGGGTCCACCCAGTGTGAGTCCCCCAAAAAAATAGAGTACATTCTAAGACCTCGGTCGACTGCCAGCAGTCGACCATGGTCTCAAGGACTACACCCAGTGGGTGCACTCGGCGTGCCCCCACTGGTTCAGACAGTTTACTAAGATTCAGCTTGAGTCGAGTCGAGTGGAAGATTTCCTAATCTCTATGCAAAGAAACACCCCAGTGGGTGATTGGATATAACTCAACATTCAAAAGTTCAGTCGGAGTTTTGCTGACCTAAACATTGGTCTGAAGGGCAATGCTGGCATTGTAAGCCACCTGACTAGCCTCATGCATCACCTTCACCTGCTCCATGACAAGGTTCACCTGGTGAAGAGTCTCCCTAGAAGCACTCGGCGAGTCGTCCAGGGTCTGATAGGCAGCAAAGAGTGACGGTTGCAAGGCGGTTGAAGCAGTTACTGGGTCAGACACGTGGAGTTGCACCGGAGCAGCAGGAGGCGGAGCAGCCGATTCCGATGGACGATCAGTCGTCAGCGGGTCAGCAAATGTGACGTTGGTCCGAACCGGCTCCCCGGAACGTTCGACCACCGCCTCAAGCACTGGCGTCGATTGAGGGACCTGAACTTCGAGTCTCTTCCTGCTCGAGCCTCCACTCCTCTTCTTCCTATCCTGTAGAGGTGCATCTTCATCTTCTTCATCAGGGAGCACGACTACCTCCTGTGGAACTACACAAAGGATGAAATGTCAGAAAGCCAGCCGATTGACGATCCACGCGACTAAGGGAAACCTGGTCGAACGAACTTACCAACTCGAGAGGTGGCCTCCACGTCTCTTGGAGCCTTGTTGATGTCCATGTCGGTAGCAACAGAGGTGGGGCTGGAGAGATACACGATCCAATCGGTCAGGACGGGAAATTCAGTCGGTCTGCATAAACACAAGTATGATACTGAAGGAAATATGCCCTAGAGGCAATAATAAAGTTATTATTTATTTCCTTATATCATGATAAATGTTTATTATTCACGCTAGAATTGTATTAACCGGAAACATAATACATGTGTGAATACATAGACAAACATAGTGTCACTAGTATGCCTCTACTTGACTAGCTCGTGAATCAAAGATGGTTAAGTTTCCTAGCCATGGACAAAAGAATTGTCATTTGATTAACAGTATCACATCATTAGGAGAATGATGTGATTGACTTGACCCATTCCATTAGCCTTAGCACTTGATCGTTTAGTATGTTGCTATTGCTTTCTTCATGACTTATACATGTTCCTATGACTATGAGATTATGCAACTCCCGTTTACCGGAGGAACACTTTGTGTGCTACCAAACATCACAACGTAACTGGGTGATTATAAAGGAGCTCTATAGGTGTCTCCGAAGGTACTTGTTGAGTTTGGCGTATTTCGAGATTAGGATTTGTCACTCCTATTGTCGGAGAGGTATCTCTGGGCCCTCTCGGTAATGCACATCACTACAAGCCTTGCAAGCAATGTAGCTAATGAGTTAGTTACGGAATGATGCATTATATAACGAGTAAAGAGACTTTCTGGTAACGAGATTGAACTAGGTATTGGATACCGACGATTGAATCTCGGGAAAGTAACATACCGATGACAAAGCGAACAACGTATGTTGTTATGCGGTTTGACCGATAAAGATCTTCGTAGAATATGTAGGAGTCAATATGAACATCTAGGTTCCTCTATTGGTTATTGACCGGAAACAGTTCTAGGTCATGTCTACATAGATCTCGAACCCGTAGGGTCCTCACGCTTAACGTTACAATGACAGTTTTATTATGAGTTTATAAGTTTTGATGTACCGAAGGTTTTTCGGAGTCCCGGATGTGATCACGGACATGATGAGGAGTCTCGAAATGGTCAAGACATAAAGATTGATATATTGGAAGCCTATATTTGGATATCAGAATAGTTCCGGGTGAAATCAGGATTTTACCGGAGTACCGGGGGGTTACCGGAACCCCTCCCTCCCCCCCCCCCCCCGGGGGGGGGGGTTAATGGGCCTACATGGGCCCTGGGGGAGAAGAGGAGGGCCGGCCAGGGCAGGCCGTGCGCCCCCTCCCCCCTAGTCCGAATAAGACAAGGAGGGGGGGGGGGGCGCCCCCCTTTCCTCTTTCCCTCTTCCCCTTTCCTTCTCCTACAAGGCAAGAGGGGGGAGTCCTACTCCCGGTGGGAGTAGTACTCCTCCAGGCGCACCCCTAGGGGCCGGCCGCACCCCCCCCCTCTCCCTCCTTTATATACGGGGGCAGGGGGACACCCCATAACACACAAGTTGATCTTCGTGATCGTTCCTTAGCAGTGTGCGGTGCCCCCCTCCACCATATTCCACATCGGTCATATCGTTGTGGTGCTTAGGCGAACCCCTGCGCCGGTAGAACATCATCATCGTCACCATGCTGTCGTGCTGACAGAAGTCATCCCCAACACCCTGCTGGATCGGAGTCCGGGGATCGTGATCAAGCTGAACGTGTGCTGAACTCGGAGGTGCCGTACATTTGGTACTTGGATCGGTCGGATCGTGAAGACGTACGACTACATCAACCGCGTTGTCATAACACTTGCGCTTTCGGTCTACGAGGGTACGTGGACAATACTCTCCCCTCTCGTTGCTATGCATCACCATGATCTTACGTGTGCGTAGGATTTTTTTTGAAATTACTACGTTTCCCAAAAGTGGCATCCGAGCCTAGGTTATATGCGTTGATGTTATATGCGTGAGTAGAACACAAGTGATTTGTGGGCGATACAAGTCATACTGCTTACCAGCATGTCATACTTTGGTTCAGCGGTATTGTTGGATGAAGCGGCCCGGACCGACATTACGCGTACGCTTACGCGAGACTAGTTTTACCGCCGTGCTTTGCACACAGGTGACTAGCGGGTGTCTGTTTCTCCAACTTTAGTTGAACCGAGTGTGGCTACGCCCGGTCCTTGCGAAGGTTAAAACATCACTAACTTGACAAACTATCGTTGTGGTTTTGATGCATAGTTAAGAACGGTTCTTGCTCAGCCCGTAGCAGCCACGTAAAATTTGCAACAACAAAGTAGAGGACGTCTAACTTGTTTTTGCAGGGCATGTTGTGATGTGATATGGTCAAGACATGATGCTATATTTTATTGTATGAGATGATCATGTTTTGTAACCGAAGTTATCGGCAACTCGCAGGAGCCATATGGTTGTCGCTTTATTGTATGAAATGCAAACGCCCTGTAATTGCTTTACTTTATCACTAAGCGGTAGCGATAGTCGTAGAAGCAATAGATGGCGTAATGACAACGATGCTATGATGGAGATCAAGGTGTCGTGCCGGTGACGATGGTGATCACGACGGTGCTTCGGAGATGGAGATCACAAGCACAAGATGATGATGGCCATATCATATCACTTATATTGATTGCATGTGATGTTTATCCTTTATGCATCTTATCTTGCTTTGATTGACGGTAGCATTTTAAGATGATCTCTCACTAATTATCAAGAAGTGTTCTCCCTGAGTATGCACCATTGCGAAAGTTCTTCGTGCTGAGACACCACGTGATGATCGGGTGTGATAGGCTCTACGTTCAAATACAACGGGTGCAAAACAGTTGCACACGAGGAATACTCAGGTTAAACTTGACGAGCCTAGCATATACAGATATGGCCTCGGAACACGGAGACCGAAAGGTCGAACATGAATCATATAGTAGATATGATCAACATAGTGATGTTCACCATTGGAAACTACTCCATCTCACGTGATGATCGGACATGGTTTAGTTGATTCGGATCACGTGATCACTTAGATGACTGGAGAGATGTCTGTCTAAGTGGGAGTTCTTAAGTAATATGATTAACTGAACTTAATTTATCATGAACTTAGTCCTGGTAGTATTTTGCAAATTATGTTGTAGATCAATAGCTCGCGTTGTTGCTTTCATATGTTTATTTTGATATGTTCCTAGAGAAAACTGTGTTGAAAGATGTTTGTTGCAATGATGAGGATTGGATCCGTGATCTGAGGTTTATCCTCATTGCTGCACAGAAGGATTATGTCCTTGATGCACCCCTAGGTGACGAACCTATTGCAGGAGCAGATGCAGACGTTATGAACGTTTGGCTAGCTCAAAATGATGACTACTTGATAGTTTAGTGCACCATGCTTAGAATCGGGACTTCAAAGACGTTTTGAATGTCATGGACCATATGAGATGTTCCAGGAGTTGAAGTTAATATTTCCAGCAAATACCCGAGTTGAGAGATATGAAGTCTCTAACAAGTTCTATAGCTAAAAGATGGAGGAGAATCGCTCAACTAGTGAGCATGTGCTCGGATTGTCTGGGTACTTCAATCGCTTGAATCAAGTGGGAGTTAATCTTCCAAATAAGATAGTGATTGACAGAATTCTCTAGTCAACATCACTAAGTTACTAGAACTTCGTGATGAACTATAGTATGCAAGGGATGACGAAAACGATTCCCGAGCTCTTCGTGATGTTGAAATCAATGAAGGTAGAAATCAAGAAAGAGCATCAAGTGTTGATGATTGACAAGACCACTAGTTTCAAGAAAAGGGCAAAGGGAAAGAAAGGGAAACTTCAAGTAGAATGGCAAACAAGTTGTCACTCCCGTGAAGAAGACCAAAGCTGGACCAAAGCCTGAAACTGAGTGCTTACACTGCAAAGGAAATGGTCACTGGAAGCGGAAATGCCCTGAATATTTGGTGGATAAGAAGGATGGCAAAGTAAACAAGGGTATATTTGATATATAGGTTATTGACGTGTGCCTTACTAGTGTTTATAGTAGCCCCTGAGTATTTGATACTTGTTCGGTTGCTAAGGTTAGTAACTCGAAATAGGAGTTACACAATAAATAGAGACTAGTTGAAGGGGAAGTGACGATGAGTGTTGGAAGTAGTTCCAAGATTGATATGATCATCATCGCACACTCCCTATACTTTCGGGATTAGTGTTAAACCTAAATAAACGTTATTTGGCGTTTACGTTGAGCATGAATATGATTTGATCATGTTTATTGCAATACGGTTATTCATTTAAAATCAGAGAATAATTGTTGTTCTGTTTACATGAATAAAACCTTCAAATGGTCATACACCCAATGAAAATAGTTTGTTGGATCTCGATCATAGTGATACACATATTCATAATATTGATGCCAAAAGATGCAAAGTTAATAATGATAGTGCAACTTATTTGTGGCACTGCCGTTTGGGTCATATCGGTGTAAAGCGCATGAAGAAACTCCATAAAGATGGATTTTCGGAATCACTTGGTTATGAATCATTTGATGCTTGCGAACCGTGCCTTTTGGGCAAGATGACTAAAACTCCATTCTCCGGAACAATGGAACGAGCTACTGACTTCTTGGAAATAATACATACCGATGTATGCGATCCGATGAATGTTAAGGCTCGCGGCGTGTATCGTTATTTTCTGACCTTCACAGATGATTTGAGCAGATATGGGTATATCTACTTGATGAAACATAAGTCTAAAACATTTGAAAAGTTCAAACTATTTCAGAGTGAAGTGGAAAATCACCGTAACAAGAAAAATAAAGTTTCTACGATCTGATCGTGGAGACGAATATTTGAGTTACGAGTTTGGTCTTCATTTGAAACAATGTGAAATAGTTTCACAACTCACGCCACCCGGAACACCACAACGAAATGGTGTATCCGAACGTCGTAATCGTACTTTACTAGATATGGTGCGATCTATGATGTCTCTTACTGATTTACCGCTATCATTTTGGGGATATGCTTTAGAAACGAACGCATTCATGTTAAATAGGGCACCATCAAAATCTGTTGAGACGACACCTTATGAACTGTGGTTTGGTAAGAAACCAAAGTTGTCGTTTCTTAAAGTTTGGGGCTGCGATGCTTATGTGAAGAAACTTCAACCAGATAAGCTCGAACTCAAATCGGAGAAATGTGTCTTCATAGGATACCCAAAAGAGACTATTGGCTACACCTTCTATCACAGATCCGAAGGCAAAACATTCGTTGCTAAGAATGGATCCTTTCTAGAGAAGGAGATTCTCTCGAAAGAAGTGAGTGGGAGGAAAGTAGAGCTTGATAAGGTAATTTGTACCTTCTCCCGAATTGGAAAGTAGTTCATCACACAAATCAGTTCCAGTGATTCCTAAACCAATTAGTGAGGAAGCTAATAATGATTATCATGAAACTTAAGATCAAGTTACTACAAAACCTCGTAGGTCTTCCAAAGTACAGTCTGCACCAGAGTGGTACGGTAATCCTGTTCTGGAAGTCATGTTACTAGACCATGATGAACCTACGAACTATGAGGAAGCGATGATGCGCCCAGATTCCGCAAAATGGCTTGAGGCCATGAAATCTGAGATGGGATCCATGTATGAAAACAAAGTATGGACTTTGGTTGACTTGCCCGATGATCGGCAAGCCATCGAAAATAAATGGATCTTCAAGAAGAAGACTGACGCTGATAGTAATGTAACTGTCTACAAAGCTCGACTTGTTGCGAAAGGTTTTCAACAAGTTCAAGGAGTTGACTACGATGACACTTTCTCACCCGTAGCGATGCTTAAGTCTGTCCGAATCATGTTAGCAATTGTCGTATTTTATGATTATGAAATTTGGCAAATGGATGTCAAAACTACATTCCTGAATCGATTTCTGGAAGAAGAGTTGTATATGATGCAACCAGAAGTTTTTGTTAATCCTAAAGGTGCTAACGAAATGTGCAAGCTCCAGCAATCCATCAATGGACTGGTGCAAGCATCTCGGAGTTGGAATATACACTTTGATGAGTTGATCAAAGCATATGGTTTTATACAGACTTTTGGGAAAGGCATGTATTTACAAGAAAGTGAGTGGGAGCACTACAGCCTTTATGATAAGTATATGTGAATGACATATTGTTGATTGGAAATAATGTAGAATTTTCTGGAAAGCATAAAGGAGTGTTTGAAAGGATTTTTTTTAAAGAAAGACCTCAGTAAAGCTACTTACATATTGAGCATGAAGATCTATTGAGATAGATCAAGATGCTTGATAAGATTTTCAATTAGTACATACCTTGACAAGATTTTGAAGTAGTTCAAAATGGAACAGTCCAAGAAAGAGTTCTTGCGTGTGTTGCAAAGGTGTGAAATTGAGTAAGACTCAAATCCTGACCACGGCAAAAAATAGAAAAGAGAATGAAAGTCATTCCCTATGCCTCAGTCATAGGTTCTATAAAGTATGCTATGCTATGTACCAGACCTATTGTATACCTTGTTCTGAATTTGGTAAGGGAATACAATAGTGACTAGGAGTAGATCACTGGACATTGGTTAAGAATATCCTTAGTAAGGACTAAGGAAATGTTTCTCGATTATCGAGGTGATAAAAGAGCCCATCGTAAAGAGTTACATCGGTGCAAGATTTTACACCAATCCAGATGACTCTAAGTCTCAATCTGGATACATATTGAAAGTGGGAGCAATTAGCTAGAGTAGCTCCGTGCAGAGCATTGTAGACATAGAATATTTGCAAAATACATACGGCTCTGAATGTGAAAGACCCGTTGACTAACCTTCTCTCACGAGCAAAACATGATCACACCTTAGTACTCTTTGGGTGTCAATCACATAGCTATGTGAACTAGATTATTGACTCTAGTAAACCCTTTGGGTGTTGGTCACATGACGATGTGAACTATGGGTGTTAATCATATACAGATATGAATATTGGTGTTAAATCACATGGCGATGTGAACTAGATTATTGACTCTAGTGCAAGTGGGAGACTGGAGGAAATATGCCCTAGAGGCAATAATAAAGTTATTATTTATTTCCTTATATTATGATAAATGTTTATTATTCATGCTAGAATTGTATTAACCGGAAACATAATACATGTGTGAATACATAGACAAACATAGTGTCACTAGTATGCCTCTACTTGACTAGCTCGTGAATCAAAGATGGTTAAGTTTCCTAGCCATGGACAAAAGAGTTGTCATTTGATTAATGGAATCACATCATTAGGAGAATGATGTGATTGACTTGACCCATTCCATTAGCCTTAGCACTTGATTGTTTAGTATGTTGCTATTGCTTTCGTCATGACTTATACATGTTCCTATGACTATGAGATTATGCAACTCCCGTTTACCGAAGGAACACTTTATGTGCTACCAAACGTCACAACGTAACTAGGTGATTATAAAGGAGCTCTACAGGTGTCTCCGAAGGTACTTGTTGAGTTGGCGTATTTCGAGATTAGGATTTGTCGCTCCGATTGTCGGAGAGGTATCTCTGGGCCCTCTCGGTAATGCACATCACTACAAGCCTTGCAAGCAATGTAGCTAATGAGTTAGTTACTGAATGATGCATTACGTAACGAGTAAAGAGACTTGCCGGTAACGAGATTGAACTAGATATTGGATACCGACGATCGAATCTCGGGCAAGTAACATACTGATGACAAAGGGAACAACGTATGTTGTTATGCGGTTTGACCGATAAAGATCTTCGTAGAATATGTAGGAGCCAATATGAACATCCAGGTTACGCTATTGGTTATTGACTGGAAACAGCTCTAGGTCATGTCTACATAGTTCTCGAACCCGTAGGGTCTGCACGCTTAACGTTACGATGATAGTTTTATTATGAGTTTATAAGGTTTGATGTACCGAAGGTTGTTCGGAGTCCCGGATGTGATCACGGACATGACGAGGAGTCTTGAAATGGTCGAGACATAAAGATTGATATATTCGAAGCCTATATTTGGATATCGGAATAGTTCTAGGTGAAATCGGGATTTTACCAGAGTACCGGGGGGTTACCGGAACCCCCCCCCCCCCCCACCCCCGGGGGTTAATGGGCCTACATGGGCCGTGAGGGAGAAGAGGAGGGCCGGCCAGGGCAGGCCGCACGCCCCCTCCCTCCTAGTCTGAATAGGACAAGGAAGGGGGGGCGGCGCCCCCCTTTCCTCTTTCCCCCTTCCCCTTTCCTTCTCCTACAAGGCAAGAAGGGGGAGTCCTACTCCCGGTGGGAGTAGGACTCCTCCAGGCACACCCCTAGGGGCCGGCCGCACCTCTCCTCTCCCTCCTTTATATACGGGGGCAGGGGGACACCCCATAACACACAAGTTGATCTTCGTGATCGTTCCTTAGCCGTGTGTGGTGCCCCCCTCCACCATATTCCACCTCGGTCATATCGTTGCGGTGCTTAGGCGAAGCCGTGCGTTGGTAGGACATCATCATAGTCACCACGCCGTCGTGCTGACGGAACTCATCCCCAACACCCTGCTAGATCGGAGTCTGGGGATCGTCATCGAGCTGAACGTGTGCTGAACTCGGAGGTGCCGTACGTTCGGTACTTGGATCGGTCGGATCGTGAAGACGTACGAATACATCAGCCGCGTTGTCATAATGCTTCTGCTTTCGATCTACGAGGGTACGTGGACAATACTCTCCCCTCTCGTTGCTATGCATCACCATGATCTTACGTGTGCGTAGGAAATTTTTTGAAATTACTACGTTTCCCAACAGATACTCACCCCGAAGCCACTGGGATGTCCATCTTGATCCACGGCAAAGTCTTCTGAACCTTGGGAGGAGCAACCTTGGGCTGCTTGGCGATCTTCTCCGCGGGCTCCAGAGTCGACGTCTAAACACACTTCTGAGCGTGGGGACCTGGAGCCACATTCTTTCCACGCCCGCCTGCCGGGTCATGTTGCTGCTTAGATCGACGCTCGGAGCGCGGCGGCGAGTCGACTTCCTCCTCCTCGTCCGACTCCTCGCTCTCCTCCTCCTCATCTTCATCCGAGGACTCCCATTCACCGCTTTCCTCTGCACTGGCCTCTCCTTCCTTGTCCTGCACCAGGGCTTGTTCGCCGTTGGGCATCTAATACATCTCAATGAAAACCTACAAGACAAACGGACGAACGAAAGTCAGTCGACATCAAGTACAGTCGAAACATACATGCCAGACAGTCGGAAAAAAGAGCATACCTTGTCAGGTGGATTATCGTCTCTGAAGGGAATGACTCGCCTAGATCCTCTGGGGTTGTCCTGATTGCCTGTGATACTCCTCAACCACATAGCCACGATTTTGGACGGCACCTCCTTTGGGTGGACCCGAGTGGTGTCTTCAGGTCCAGCGTACAACCACATGGGATGGTCACGGGCCTGAAGTGGCTGGATGCACCGACTGAGGAACACTTCTAGCAGATCTAGACAGTGACACCCTCAGTGATGAGTTGGACCACTTTCTCCACCAACATCTTCGTATCCACGTTCTCAGCAGCAGTCACTTTGAGTGGCGAAGGAGTCTGGACACGGACGAATGTGAAGTGGGGGAGGCCGGTCGACTGGCCTGGAGCTGCGACGTCCTTGCAATAGAACCAGGTCGACTGCCAGCCTCTGACCAATTCGGGGAGAGTCATAGCAGGGAAAGAACTCCTATGCCTTTTTTGGATGCCTAAGCCCCCACACATCTGGATGACATGGGTTTTGGAGTCACTCGACTTTGCTTTTTTGACCGACTAGGAGCGGATGGTAAAGAGATGCTTGAAAAGACCCCAGTGCGGGCGACACCCCAAGAAGTTTTCGCACATCGATACGAATGCGGCCAGGTAAGTGATGGTGTTAGGAGAAAAGTGGTGGAGTTGCGCACCAAAGAAATTCAAGAATCCCCGAAAGAAGGGGTGCGGAGGAAGTGAGAAACCCCGGTCGACGTGGGTGGCGAGTAGAACACACTCACCCGGTCGAGGCTGAGGCTCCATCTCCCCCTCCGGCAGCCTGGCTGCTCCCTTGGCGATCAGGCCGGACTCCGCCAGCTCGTCCAGATCCTCCTGCCAAATCAAAGACCGGATCCAATCGCCCTGGATCCAACCCGGTGGCAGCCCCGCGCGCGAAGATGACCCACGGCTCTTCTTTTTGCCCGTCGCCGCCCCCGTCGCCTTCTTTGCGCGCTCTAGCACCCACCGTCTTGTCCTTCACCATGGCGGCGGAGCGGCAGCGTCGAGAGCGAAGGAGCTGAGCGCGGTGGAGAAACGGAAGAAGAAGAAGGAGGAGCGGGCGTGCACAGTGCGGACGCCGAGGCCCCGTCGCCTTATAAAGAGCCGCTTCCAACTGACCGACGCATGGGACCAGGCAATCCTATCAAATCCCACAACAGTCGCGCACAACGTACGTGGAAAAAAGGCAGCATGGAAATCGAGGCATCACTGTTTTATCCGCTCCGCCCGCTTCGGCACTCCTCGTCCCGCGCGCTTCCTTGAAATTTCGTATCCCGCGAAATCCGGGATAAGCAGCAGTCAATCGTGCCCAGGATCCCGCATACTAATACAGCACTCGACGCATGATGCCACAAGTTCAATCGACAACTCCCTGAATAGATCAAGGTGGCTGAGTCGACGCCATAGTGCCCATGTGAGCTCTCCGTCTTGCAGAAAACGCTCGCGAAGGCGCAAAACTCAGAACAAGTTCAACTTCAACCGAACCTTAATCCATTCGGGGGCTACTGATGAGGATACAGACCTGGGGTAGGGTCATAGGCCAGACCTACACGCCCTAGCCAAGGTCACTACCCTAGAAGATAAGGAGTCCAAGAGACAGCAAGGGACCCCCAGTCAAAGATGCCGAGTGCTATCCACTCGACAGTCAGATCACTCGGGCGTCCTCCCCCTTATTGTCACTCGACCATCCAGAGAATCACTCGACCTACTGAACACCAGGAGTCGCTCAGCATTGCAACGGGCAGGCGTTCACTCTGTAGTCTTTAAGGTCATTAACAACACTTAAAGCTGGCGTTACCAGTAATGCCCCCACTTTATGTACATTAAGTCCCTTGTAATGGAGGGGAGCTGGGGTCCTGGCGTACTCTATATAAACGATCCCCTCCTCTGGCACAGGGGTCCGCACTTTTTGTAAACATCATACACATAATCCAATCGACCGCCTCCGGGCACCTAGACGTAGGGTTGTTACTTCCTCCGAGAAGGGCCTGAATTCATAAATCTCGTGTGTACACCTTCACCATAGCTGAGATCTTGCCTCTTACGACTTTAATCTTGCGAATGAAAAAACACCTATAAAGAAAATGTTCCAATGATCCAAGCTCTCCAAAATCCTATTAAATTTGTTTGAATCAAATGATTTGCCTTGATATACAGGATTGTCAAAACATGTGAATTAAAAAAATACATGATTAAATTGACATGTCAAGTTAAACCCTATCGGGTTAGAACATTACATGGTTTAATAGAAATAGTGTTTGGGAGGATGGCAACCTTACTCCAAAACATAGGGCAATGCTAGGCCCCAAGGGTAACAATCATACTCCCTTCATCCTAAAAGAAGTGTCCATGATTAAGTACAATTTTGTATTAAATTTGTACCAAATCGGCAAATACTTGTTTTAGGCGGAGAGAGTACAAATTAAATCACATGCAGAAAAAAAAATCATAAGGATCAAAGTCCTCCGAACAGCCTACGACGTTCCTTCGAATCAACGGATCTCCAATTTTGCCTCGAAATTCCAGAGAATCGTGGCTCATCATATTTATACACGTACTGTCAGTGGATAGTGGTAACAAGGAAAAACTATTACAAATACTGATCAACATTTTGACGTACGCTCAATGTTGATTTGTTTTCCAGGATCGATATATTCCTCTCGGAAACTTGTGTACACGCAGGAGTAAATTAGTGTGTGGCTGGTGGTACAATACTGATTAAGAAATGCGGTCAGGTGGTGGTGGCCTCCATCATGATGCTCTAATCACAGATTATGCTGCCCTAAACTAATCGGCGCTCCGTATCAAATCCAGGCTTATCTTACTCTCCCTGCACACGCTCCAGCTGCTGCGGCTGCACACGTATACAATTATTCCAGATCTGCGTGGACAAGCTGGATGAGGATCAATCAACAGTACAATGACCTTCGCTGAAAGTTGTCATGGCAATCAAGGTGTGCTTTCTGCTGTGTTGCTAGTATTAATGTCATTATTCATTCATTTTTGTTCTTAGAAGTAGAGTAAATAGCATAAAACTACTCCCTCTGTAAACTAATATAAGAGCGTTTAGATCACTAAAGTAGTAATCTAAACGCTCTTATATTAGTTTACGGAGGGAGTACTAGTTTACAGGCTATGGTTCCAAAAAACTACCACTTTTTATTTTTTTCTCAGAAAACTACCAAACGAGCGGTCGGCTGTTTTCAAAAACCCAAACCCACGGTGACTAGCGTTTTAACCGTTTTTCGGACGTGCCGGGCCCACATGTCAGCCCACGTGGGCACGCGCGCTCACGGCGCGGCAGTTAATGGCCGTTAGCGCAGTCGGTCCGGTCCGGTCGGAAGGAGGTAAATACCCCACTCACGCACGCTCCCACTCGCTGCTCGCTCACTCCCCTGCTCCCTCTCTCCCTACTCCTCCCCTGCTCCCACTCCCCTGCTCTAGTACAAGCTCGCCGTCGGTCGTCGTCTTTGAGGTAGGTCACCGTCAACCTCCTTGACGCCATGCCTTCCTGGAACGACGAGGAAACGAGCTCCGACAAGGACAGCGAGGTCGTCAGCATGGTCATGGGACTGATGGTAAGTTTTTCTTTGCCACCTAGGGTTAGGGTTAAATGCTAGTAGGCCTAGGCTACAGCCATGGATCTGGCTTAGTTAGTGTTGCTGTTGTCTCTGTGATATGGATCTTGATTAGTGAGGGTGGGGATTGAGAAACCCTAGGGTTCATCTCTGTACAGTGTTAGGGTTCATGCTAATTTGGGATTTTCACTGTTTAGGGTTAATGAACAGTGCTAGTTGATTGTGGTGTAGAGTGGTGATTGAAACCAGTGTATTTTTTGGTTGCAGGAGGAACCGGACACCATTGTGGAGCCCGTTTTCTGTGGCCAACTTGAGCTTGCTGAACCCAAGTGCATTCTGCATCAAATGAGGCATGTTAAGCGTGTTGCTTTTGAAGGCATTATAACAGGAAGGCGTTTCTATGGCTGCCCAGTCCAGGTTAGATATTGATGTTCACTGGCCTCCCATGATGCAGCAGTTTGTTACTGATATGAAAGTCCCTTATGTTTTTTTGTTACTTTGCAAACTTAATCATGGCATTGTAATAACTTATCATATCTTCATTGTTAGTAAATTTCAAGTTAATTATGGCACTGAAATTAGCTTCTCCACTTGCACTAACTTATCACATTTACAAATGTAGGCAAATGGTGTGAATTGTGGTGTTGTAGAGTGGGTTGATGGGCATTGGCCTCCAGTTCTTCAGAGATGTTTGTCGAAGCTATGGGAAATGTTCCATGAGCAGAATTGTGGAAGGGTACTTGACAAAGATAAGTTTGAGAAGGAGTTGGCCAAGGTTAAGAGTGAACATGAAAGGGAGTTGGACAAGCTTAAGATGGAAATGACAATTTGTGCATTGAGTACACCAAGCTTGTCGATGATGTATCCAAGATGTTTGATTGGCAGGATGGTAGGGTGGACAAGAATGTGCACCAGAAACAAGTGGAGGAGGAAGAACATGAGAAGAAGAAGAAGGAGCTTGAGGATAAAACTATGTTTGAGGTGCAGATGGAAAAGCTTAAACTTGCAAAAGAGCATAGGTGCATTTTGTAGAGCCAAGCTGATATCATCAAGAACACCATGAAGGCTATGAAGGATGTTCAAGTTGACAGAGATGTTCTTATGAAGGAGAAGGAAAAGCTTGAGCTAGTTGTTGCTGAGCTGCTAAAAGATGCGTATGGTAGCAAGGAGAAGTTAGAGCAAATCAAGGCCATCCTTGAGTGCTGAAGTTGCTGTGAGATGTTGGTGAAGTAACTACATCAAAGGCCTATATATAAGGATGTGGCCTATCAGTATGAAGTGATTATATAGGTGTACATTTTGGGGGAATGTGAAGTTAACCTAGTGTTTGGCCATGCATCTGAACTTTAGTTTCTTATGTAAGAACCTAATTTGCTATGTTCTTAAGTAAGTTGTAATGGATCTCCTATGCTATTAAGTGTTGTAATGGATCTCCTATGCTACTAAGTGGATCTTATATGCTATTTAGTGTTCAAATTGATCTTATGTATTAGGTGTTAGCCTACATATATTATTTGTGTGGGTAATTGGTCTTAGTGGCCCACTAGTCTCTAACCAAATGCAACCCTAGGCCTACTAAAATCCAACCCCATCTGTCAATATAAACCCCTCCCCAGCCCCACCCTTTCTCCCAGTCACTCGACTAGCCGCCACCCAAAAGAAACCCTAGAGATGGATCCTGACATGGGAGATGTCACAGAAGAGGAGGGGGAGGCTGTGGAGGTTAGTGCTGTAGCAGCACAGAGGAGGAGGAGGAGGAGGCGCAGGCAGAGGGCAATTGCGGCGGCCCAGGATGAGCAGAAACAGGAGTTCAACCGGCGACTCTCCACTACTAGAAAAGGGGGCAATGGTCCAGGCAGGGCCAGCCCATTAGTCCCGGTTCAGTCCAGAACCGAGACCAATGGGAGCATTTGACCCGGTTCGTGAGCCCCGGAAGCCGGCCGGGCCACGTGGGCCATTAGTCCCGGTTCGTCTGGACCTTTTGGTCCCGGTTGGTGGGACGAACCGGGACTAAAGGGCCTCGCTCCTGGCCCACCACCATTGGTCCCGGTTGGTGGCATGAACCGGGACCAAAGGCTGCCCTTTAGTCCCGGTTCATGCCACGAACCGGGACTAAAGGGTTGGTCCTCGTTGCGGTCAGAGTTTAGTCCCACCTCGCCAACCGAAGGGCGCTCACACCGGTTTATAAGCCCCTCCCTCTCTGCCTTGTTGAGCTCTTCTCAAAATAAAAATAGATGCCCTTATAGAGGGAATTTGACCTAAATTCATACTGAATTTCTCTGAAGTTTGTAGAAATTTATTATGAATTTAGGTTGAATTTTCTCTATAAGCGCATATATGCTCATTTTTTTAGTAAAGTTAATCACAACTATTTTTTTCTTCTATTTATTTCTGAGTAGTTTTTTATATATTTTTTCTTTTCTGCTATATATATATATATATATATATTTCTATTTATTTCTGAGTTGTAATAAGTCATTAAAAATAAGCATCTATGCTCATTTTTTTAGTAAAGTTAATCACAACTATTTTTTCTTCTATTTATTTCTGAGTAGTTTTTTATATAATTTTTATTCTTTTCTGCTATATATATTTTTTTCTATTTTTTTCTGAGTTGTAATAAGTCATTAAAAATAACCATCTATGCTCATTTTTTCAGCAAAATTAATCACAACTATTTTTTCTTCTATTTATTTCAAAGTAGTTTTTTATATAGTTTGTTTTCTTTTCTGCTATATATATATTTTTCTATTTATTTCTGAGTTGTAATAAGTCTTTAAAAATAAGCATCTAAGCTCATGTTTTTAGTAAAGTTAATCATAACTATTTTTTCTTCTATTTATTTCTGAATAGTTTTTATATAGTTTTTTTTCTTTTCTGATATATACTTTTATCTATTTATTTCTGAGTTGTAATAAGTCATTAAAAATAAGCATCTATGCTCATTTTTTTAGAAAAGTTAATCACAACTATTTTTTCTTCTATTTATTTCTGAGTAGTTTTTATATAGTTTTTTTCTTTTCTGCTATATATATATATATATATATATATATATTTCTATTTATTTCTGAGTTGTAATAAGTCATTAAAAATAAGCATCTATGCTCATTTTTTTAGTAAAGTTAATCACAACTATTTTTTCTTCTATTTATTTCTGAGTAGTTTTTTATATAATTTTTTTTCTTTTTTGCTATATATATTATTTTTCTATTTATTTTTGAGTTGTAATAAGTCATTAAAAATAAGCATCTATGCTCATTTTTTTAGCAAAATTAATCACAACTATTTTTTCTTCTATTTATTTCAAAGTAGTTTTTTATATAGTTTGTTTTCTTTTCTGCTATATATATTTTTTTCTATTTATTTCTGAGTTGTAATAAGTCTTTAAAAATAAGCATCTAAGCTCATGTTTTTAGTAAAGTTAATCATAACTATTTTTTCTTCTATTTATTTCTGAGTAGTTTTTATATAGTTTTTTTTCTTTTCTGATATATATTTTTATCTATTTATTTCTGAGTTGTAATAAGTCATTAAAAATAAGCATCTATGCTCATTTTTTTATAAAAGTTAATCACAACTATTTTTTCTTCTATTTATTTCTGAGTAGTTTTTATATAGTTTTTTTTCTTTTCTATTATATTTATTTTTTCCTATTTATTTCTGATTTGTAATAAGTCATTAAAAATAAGCATCTATGCTCATTTTTTGGTAAAGTTAATCACAACTATTTTTTCTTCTATTTATTTCTGAGTAGTTTTTTATATAGTTTTTTTCTTTTTTGCTATATATACTTTTTTCTATTTTTTTCTGAGTTGTAATAAGTCATTAAAAATAAAAAAGAGGCGCAATGCTCGTTAATTAGCTTCAAGCCTTTCGGAATAGTGTAAACTGCACTGCACATAGCTCCGTGCAGTCTACCCTATTCCTCAAGGCTTGAAGCTAAGCAACGTGCAGGTGAGCATTGAGCCTCTTCATCGTCTCTGCACTCAGGGCTTATAAACAGCTGCGAGTGCCTCTCGCTTGGCGAGGTGGGACTAAAAAAATAGCTACAGAAAGATTCAACTAAAAAACAGCTGCAGAAAATAAATAAGTAATTAGACGGGTCCATTGGTACCGGTTGGTGGCAACAACCGGGACCAATGCCCCTCTTTAGTCCCAGTTGGTGGCACCAACCGGGACCAATACCCCTCTTTAGTTCCGGTTTGGGGCACCAACCGGGACCAAAGGTCTTTGTTTCCCGCCCTTTGGGCTGCTGAAAAGAGGCCTTTGGTCCCGGTTGGTGGCTCCAACCGGGACTAAAGGGTGCATTGGTCCCGGTTTGCGCCACGAACCGGGACCAAAGCCTTTGCTATATAAGTAGCACTTAGGAAAATTTCACAATCGCGCATCCCCACTTCGATCTCCTCTCCCCCGACGGCGGCGAATCCATCCCGACGCCGTCAGGCTGCCCAAGCCGCCCTGACACCGCCGTCCCCTACCACCCCGACGCCGTCGCCGCCCCGCCCCGCCCTGACGCCGCCGTCCCCTGCCGCCCCGGCCCGCGCCGTCGCCGCCCCGCCCCGCCCCGATGCTGCCGTCCCCTGCCACCTCGGCCCGCGCCGCCCCGACGCGGTCGCCGCCCCGCCCCGCCCCACACCGCACCTCGCCGTCGATGTCGCCGTCGCCGCCCCGCGCCGTGAGCAACTTTTATGATTTGTTAGATTTTGTTAGATTTTTTAGATTTTTTTGTAGTTCATAGATTTTTTTGTTAGATGTGTAGTTCATAGATTTTTCTATTAGATTTTTTTCATATTGTGTAATTAATTTGTTCATATTGTGTTAGATTTTTTTTTCTCTTAATAGATTTTTTTGGTAATATTATTGTTGAATATGCATGTTTGTATGTTCATATATATGCAAAGATCGAATATGTCAAATTTTTATGATTTTTTTCTGTTCATAGAATTTTTATGATTTTTTCTGTTGTAATTTTGTTCATAGAATTTTAATGATTTTTTTGTTCATAGTATTTAGAAAAAGGAAAAAAATAAGAAGAGGAAGTGTTTAATATAATTAGTTAGAAAAATACTAGTTTATTTTTAGTAAGTAGTACTTTATTTTATTTATAGTAAGTGCTTCATATATAGTTGAACTAGCTAGTTTATTTAATAAACTACTTTATTTTACTATATATAGAAGTAGTTTGTTTTTAGTAAGTACTACTTTATTTATTTATAGTAAGTGTTTAGTAGTTGAACTAGCTAGTTGATTTAATTAGTAAAACTGCTTTATTTAACTATATATAGAAGTAGTTCCCGCATCAACGTCGGCGATGCATATCCCGCATCCTCGCCGTCGTTGACTCGGTGGTGGAGGCCTGCTTGATCAGGGCCATGTTCGGGACTGGGCTCCGCAGGGCTCGTATTGGGAGGTGCTACCTTCCGGGGGACGTAGGTTGGTGAGGAGGCAACCCGTTGTTGACCCGATCCTTGTTTGGTGGTGGTCACGTGGGCCAGTGATGGTGCCGAGGCTTCCGGACACCGCGGAGGTGGTACATCATCGTGTCAGCGAGGAGGACGAGCACGTCCGTCGCTACATGGTTGCATTGGAGGGCAGGTTCGACAATACCTGGCAGGTTCTTCAGGGATCTCACTGGAGCTATGATCCTGTGATGGTTCCTTATCTTTGGGTGTCCACCGCCCGCGACGATACCCGTCGGGCGCTACGGTTCTATTTGTATTACTGATGCTATATTAGTGATAATATTCGACGATGTACGGACACCAAGAGATGATGTACTTTTGCTTATAATTATTGAATGCATACTAATTTGAATACTACTTTATTTTATGATTTGTTTTTGCTTATTTTATGATTTGGTTTTGCTTATTGAATGCTCATATTGGAAAAGTTCTCCTACATTCCATGTGCTAGACAATTTAGTGTAATAATGCACTCTGGAATGAAAGGAGGAGCTACGTACATCACCGATAGTCAACCCGTGATTAATAATAATGATCTAGTTTAATATTTGAATTATGAACATAGGCCGGAAATGTCGTACTCGGCCGACGAAAACCGCCCGGGGGAGTGCGATTGGTGCAACGATGACCGAGGTATGTGCGACAGGTTCATTGAGCTAGACGAAGATCGGTGCTTCAGCATTAAGCTCGAGGAGATCTTCGATGTTCATACGGTACACAACCACGACAATAGTTTTTTTCGTAATTAAGCACGACTTCAACTATTTTAACATGTATTTTTCATCTTTTCCAATTCGACTAGCTTATCCCATGCTATGCAAGACGCTATGTCTTGGAGAGGATGGGTTTTGAAGACCATGAAAGTATGGAAACCAAAAAAATTATCCTAAGTACGCATCATGGTGTGGATTTTCAAGTAAAGTTGTACAATGCTGAGAGTGTAACCCATTTTGGTTGCAAAAATTGGGAAGCACTTGGCAAGATGTATGGTTTTGATGAGGGTATGCTTGTCACCATGGATCTTGGTGATCCAACAATCGAGCAAGAGAGACCTCGGTTTGGGTCCTTGTGGATACACCTCCAATTCTTCCCCCATGTGAGCTTAACATAGTTATTAAGTAATTTATATTGTTTATTTCAAAATAGTTGACATCTTATTTCCATTGACAGCTTATTTTCATTCTTCAAAGAATGTGCGAAAGATCGTAGACAAAACCC
This sequence comes from Triticum aestivum, assembly GCF_018294505.1. Lineage (NCBI taxonomy): Eukaryota > Viridiplantae > Streptophyta > Magnoliopsida > Poales > Poaceae > Triticum > Triticum aestivum. The sequence continues at coordinate 14,955,996 of NC_057810.1, forward strand.
ACTACACCGATGGCTCCGAATTAACTTATAGGGAGAAAAATCATCTGATCGCATTTTGTACTGATCTTGAGAATTACAATGTCTACAATCGAACTCCTCAACATTATGTTCAATACGTGCCACTAGTGCACGTGTTGAACTACGGTAACTACCATGGAGATACCCTGGTAAGAGTTTTTACTATTACGACATCCGTGCATCTTTTTGCACACTTCTAAAACTAGTACATCATTGCTAACTATGAAGTTATTACTCTTTTTTCAACAGATAATCCCGAATGATTGTGTGCCTCATCTGATGTATACGCACGGTACCCTTCATGTTTTGAACATACAACCAGGTCTTCCTACGAATCTGAATTGTCCATACCAGGTTTCTAAAAGAAGTGGAGACATGACAATCAAAGAATGGAAAAAATGTATGGACAGTCGTAAGGAGCTTCTTGGAAGCAAAAGGCAGCGAAGCGCAAAAATTGGAGACAGGATGATCTCCATTCTTCATAATGGAGAGTCAGGGTCTATATTATTTTATGCTATTTTACCTTAAGGGTGTTTAGGTCCTACTTGATACTGATGATCATGTGCTAAGAACAATTATATGTAGGGTTGGGTTCGATGACTATGAGGATGATGATCGTATGACTTAATATTAATAACGAGTAGAAGTTGTATGATGCATATGATGCATGATTAGTAGGACTTGTTATTATATATGATGATGTATGGTGCGAGCATGCAGCGGGTGAAATGAACATAGCAGCAGTGGTAAACCGAGGACGAAGATATAAGAGAGGACACTTCTCTCTATTAGCTACCTAATAACAACCTAAAAATAACCCCCAAAACCCTTAAAGCAGCCACTTTTTAAAAAAAACATCTCCTTTTGGTCCCGGTTGGTGCCACCAACCGGGACCAAAGGCCCCCCTGCCTGGGCTCGGCGCACCGGCCACGTGGAGGCACATCTGTCCCGATTCGTGTTTGAACCGGGACTAAAGGGGGGGAGATATTAGTAACGACCCATTAGTCCCGGTTCATGAACCGGGACTAAAGGCCCTTACGAACCGGGACAATTTCCCCCTTTTCTACTGGTGCTCCGACAAGGTACTGGAGAAATGCAATGATGAAGAACTGGAGCTGGTTTTCACTGGTGGTAGGGGAAGAACCTTCATGCAGATCATTAGCTGGGCAAGGATGAGGGCAATCATGGCTCCCCATCCAGCTACTAGGGCCAAGTGGGTTAGTTTCTTCGAGCGTTATGATTGATGAATGTATGTATCTACCTATCTATCTATCTATCTTTCTGGTACTATTTGTGAGATGTTGATGACTATCTTTCTATCTATGTAACAAATGGATGTTTCTAAATCATTGTATGCATTTGGGTCAGTGAGTATGTAACATTTGGATGTTTCTGAATCAGCACCATTTGGTCATATAAATTGAAGATGCATATACATTGAAGTTGCAGACAACCTAGTGCTTAATGTAGATAAATTGAAGTTGTAGATAAAATGAAGTTGCAGATAAATTGAAGTGATGAATCCACAAACAGTATCATATTACAAACCAAATCAAATCCAACAGTACCAAGTACTTACTGAAGCAGTGTTATTACAAACCAAATCCAATAGTTCATTTGCATATGCAACCTAGGATAACAGATGGGTTCAACCACTTGAGCTAGTTACCACTTGCATAAAAGTAATCCTTCAGCCTCCCAGATGGCTTCCTGACCCTCTTTGACCCATCCTGCACAGCACCTGTAGCAGATTGTGTAGGAGCAATGAAAGATCCATTGCCAACTCTATTGGCAGAAGCTGACCTGGTGTTCTTTGCTAGAGAAGAAATAGTTGTGCTCTTTTTCTTGGGAGGTGGTGCTGGTGCTGCCGAAGAGGTGTTGGTCCTGCTCTTCTTGAGAGGTGTTGGTCCTGCTCTTCTTGAGAGGTGGTGGTGCTGCTGTTCTAGCCTCAATGTTGGTGATCCTCTTCTTGGAGGCTGATGTTGTACCTGCTGCTGCTACTGATGTGTAAGCAACCCTCTTCCTTGACCTACAAGATTTCTGTGTTAACTCATTTGTTGTTGGAGGAGCTGTTGTTGCAGGTGCAGAGGCAGCAGGTACACTTGGTAGCCTTTGTGCAGTTGCAGCCATTGAAGAACCAGCCTCAGAGTAGTAAGCTCTATTTTCCTACACAAGAAGATAAGTTAGCTCTATTTTCCTACACAAGAAGATAAATGAAATGAATGATACAATGCAATGAATGGAACTGAAGGACCTACCCGGTGCCTTTTCATCCTCATCTGGAACTTAGGTTTGAGTGGGTCAGCACAATTGTGTTGGAAATATGCCCTAGAGGCAATAATAAATTAGTTATTATTATTATATTTCCTAGTTCATGATAATCGTTTATTATCCATGCTATAGTTGTATTGATAGGAAACTCATATACATGTGTAGGTACATAGACAACACCATGTCCCTAGTAAGCCTCTAGTTGACTAGCTCGTTGATCAATAGATAGTTACGGTTTCCTGACCATGGACATTGGATGTCGTTGATAACGGGGTCACATCATTCGGAGAATGATGTGATGGACAAGACCAAATCCTAAGCCTAGCACAAAGATCGTGTAGTTCATATGCTAAAGCTTTTCTAATGTCAAGTATCATTTCCTTAGACCATGAGATTGTGCAACTCCCGGATACCGTAGGAATGCTTTGGGTGTACCAAACATCACAACGTAACTGGGTGGCTATAAAGGTGCACTACGGGTATCTCCGAAAGTGTCTGTTGGGTTGGCACAAATCGAGACTGGGATTTGTCACTCCGTGTGACGGAGAGGTATCTCTGGGCCCACTCGGTAGGACATCATCATAATGTGCACAATGTGACCAAGGGGTTGATCACGGGATGATGTGTTACGGAACGAGTAAAGAGACTTACCGGTAACGAGATTGAACAAGGTATCGGGATACCAACGATCGAATCTCGGGCAAGTACAATACCGCTAGACAAAGGGAATTGAATACGGGATTGATTGAATCCTTGACATCGTGGTTCATCCGATGAGATCATCGTGGAACATGTGGGAGCCAACATGGGTATCCAGATCCCGCTGTTGGTTATTGGCCAGAGAGTTGTCTCGGTCATGTCTACGTGTCTCCTGCACCCGTAGGGTCTACACACTTAAGGTTCGATGACGCCAGGGTTATAGGCAATAGATATACGTGGTTACTGAATGTTGTTTGGAGTCCCGGATGAGATCCCGAACATCACGAGGAGTTCCGAAATGGTCCGGAGGTAAAGATTTATATATGGGAAGTCCTGTTTTGGTCACCAGAAAAGTTTCGGGTGCTATCGGTAATGTACCGGGACCACCGGGAGGGTCCCGGGGTCCACCAAGTGGGGCCACCGGCCCCAGAGGGCAGCATGGACCAAGCGTGGGAGGGGACCAGCCCCAGGTGGGCTGGTGCGCCCCCCCCCCCCCCCACTAGGGCCCAAGGCGCCTAGGGTTTGGGGAGGGGGCGCCTCCACCTTACTTGGGGGGCAAGTTCCCCCCCTCTCCCCCCCCCCTTGGCCGCCACCCTAGATGGGTTTTGGGGCCGCCGCGCCCCTTGGGGTGGGAACCCTAGAGGGGGCGCAGCCCCCTCCCTCTCCGCTATTTTTTTTAATAATGAATTTTTATTATTAATTTTCATAAATATTACGCTGGGTAATTTTTTTTCAAAAATAATACATCGTCGGCCCGCTGCAGGCCGACTGGGCCTAGTCAGCCCACAGCAGGCTGATTGGATTCCAATCGGCCTACAGCTGGCCGACTGGCCCCTGTCGGCCCACTGTGGGCCGACTGGAGCTAATTGGCTCACTGTGGGCTAATTGTTTTTGCAAAAAAAGTAGGCATAAAAATATTTGTTTAAAAAAATGTTAATCATGTAATAAAAAATGTTAAACGTGTATAAATACATGCTTAACACTTTTTAAAACATATCTTTCAAACATATTTTTTAAAAATAGCTCCCTCTCCCCAATATATAGTTGAGGTCTTTGGGGCTGCAAACAGATGAGGTTTGACCTCTCCCTGGCACAGCCCTACCTCTCTTCCTCCTCGTCTCTCGCAGTGCTTGGCGAAGCCCTGCCGGATTGCCACGCTCCTCCACCACCACCACGCCGTCGTGCTGCTGCTGGATGGAGTCTTCCCCAACCTCTCCCTCTCTCCTTGCTGGATCAAGGCATGGGAGACGTCATCGGGCTGCATGTGTGTTGAACACGAAGGTGCCGTCCGTTCGGCACTAGGATCATCGGTGATTTGGATCACGACAAGTACGACTCCATCAACCCCGTTCACTTGAACACCTCCGCTTAGCGATCTACAAGGGTATGTAGATGCACTCTCCTTCCCCTAGTTGCTAGATTACTCCACTGATTGATCTTGGTGATGCGTAGAAAAATTTGATTTCTGCTACGTTCCCCAACAGTGGTATCAGATCTAGGTCTATGCGTAGTTTCTATGCATGAGTAGAACACAAGTTGTTGTGGGCGTTGATTTTTGTTCAATATTCTTACCGTTACTAGTCCAATCTTGTTTTGACGGTATTGTGGGATGAAGCCGCCTAGACCGACCTTACACGTACACTTACGTGAGACAGGTTCCACCGACTGACATGCACTTCTTGCATAAGGTGGCTAGCGGGTGCCAGTCTCTCCCACTTTAGTCGGATTGGATTCGATGAAAGGGTCCTTATGAAGGGTAAATAGCACTTGACATATCACGTTGTGGTTTTTGCGTAGGTAAGAAACGTTCTTGCTAGAAACCCATAGCAGCCACGTAAAACATGCAAACAACAATTAGAGGACGTCTAACTTGTTTTTGCAGGGTATGCTATGTGATGTGATATGGCCAAAAGAATGTGATGAATGATATGTGATGTATGAGATTGATCATGTTCTTGTAATAGGAATCACGACTTGCATGTCGATGAGTATGACAACCGGCAGGAGCCATAGGAGTTGTCTTAATTTATTGTCTGACCTGCGTGTCAATGAACAACGCCATGTAATTACTTTACTTTATTGCTAAACCGTTAGCCATAGTAGTAGAAGTAATAGTTGGCCAGACAACTTCATGGAGACACGATGATGGAGATCATGGTGTCATGCCAGTGATGATGATGATCATGGAGCCCCGAAGACGGTGATCAAAAGGAGCAAAATGATATTGGCCATATCATGTCACTTTTTGATTGCATGTGATGTTTATCATGTTTATGCATCTTATTTGCTTAGAACGACGGTAGTAAATAAGATGATCCCTCTAACTGTGCACCGTTGCGAAAGTTCGTTGTTTCGAAGCACCACGTGATGATCGGGTGTAATAGATTCTAATGTTCACATACAATGGGTGTAAGCCAGATTTACACACGCGAAACACTTAGGTTAACTTGACGAGCCTAGCATGTACAGACATGGCCTCGAAACACAAGAGACCAAAAGGTCGAGCATGAGTCGTATGATAGATACGATCAACATGAAGATGTTCACCGATCATGACTAGTCCGTCTCACGTGATGATCGGACACGGCCTAGTTGACTCGGATCATGTAATCACTTAGATGACTAGAGGGTTGTTTATCTGAGTGGGAGTTCATAAGATGAACTCAATTATCCTGAACATAGTCAAAAGGTCTTTGCAAATTATGTCGTAGCTCGCGATTTAGTTCTACTGTTTAGATATGTTCCTAGAGAAAATATAGTTGAAAGTTGATGGTAGCAATTATGCGGACTGGGTCCGTAAACTGAGGATTGTCCTCATTGCTGCGCAAAAGGCTTATGTCCTTAATGCACCGCTCAGTGTGCTAAACCTCGAACGTCGTCTGTCGATGTTGTGAACATCTGACATGCACGTTTTGATAACTATGTGATAGTTCAGTGATGTTAAACAGTTTAGAGTTGAGGCACCAAAGACGATTTTGAAACATCGCGAAACATATGAGATGTTTCGAGGGCTGAAATTGGGATTTTAGGCTCGTGCCCACGTCAAGAGGTATAAGACCTCTGACGAGTCTCTTAGCCTGCATACTAAGGGAGAATTGGCTCAATCGTTGAGCTTGTGCTCAGATTGTCTGAGTACAACAATCACTTGAATCGAGTGGGAGTTGATCTTCCAGATGAGATAGTGATGTTTCTCCAAAGTCATTGCCACCAAGCTGCTAGAGCTTCGTGATGAACTATAACATATCAAGGATAGATATGATGATCCTTGAGATATTCGCGATGTTTGACACCGCGAAAGTAGAAATCAAGAAGGAGCATCAATTGTTGATGGTTGGTGAAACCACTACTTTCAAGAAGGGCAAGGGCAAGAAGGGATACTTCATGAAACGGCAAATCAGCTGCTGCTCTAGTGAAGAAACCCAAGGTTGAACCCAAACCCGAGACTAAGTGCTTCTGTGATAAGGGGAACAGTCACTAGAGCGGAATTACCCTAGACACTTGGTAGATGAGAAGGCTGGCAAGGTCGATAGAAGTATATTGGATATACATTATGTTAATGTGTACTTTACTAGTACTCCTAGTAGCACCAAGGTATTAGATACTGGTTTGGTTGCTAAGTGTTAGTAACTCGAAATAAAAGCTACGGAATAAACGGAGACTAGCTAAAGGTGATCTGACGATATGTGTTGGAAGTGTTTCCAAGGTTGATGTGATCAAGCATCGCACGCTCCCTCTACCATCGAGATTGGTGTTAAACCTAAATAATTGTTATTTGGTGTTTGCGTTGAGCATAGACATGATTGGATTATGTTTATCACAACACGGTTATCCATTTAAGGAGAATAATGGTTACTCTGTTTATTTGATTAATACCTTCAATGGTCTTGCACCTAAAGTGAATGGTTTATTGAATCCCGATCGTAGTGATACACATGTTCATGCCAAAAGATATAAGATAGTAATGATAGTACCACCTACTTGTGGCATTGCAATGTAAGTCATACTGGTATAAAACGCATGAAGAAGCTCCATGTTGATGGATCTTTGGACTCACTCGTTTTTTGAAAAGTTTGAGACATGCGAACCATGTCTATTGGTGTATATGCATGAAGAAACTCCATGCAAATGGACCATTTGGACTCACTTTATTTTGGATCACTTGAGACATGCAAATCATACCACATGGGCAAGATGACTGAAAGCCTCGTTTTTAGTAAAATGCAACAAGAAAGCAACTTATTGGAAGTAATACATTTTGATGTATGCAGTCCAATGAGTGTTGAGGCACGCAGTGGATATCATTATGTTCTTACTTCATGGATGATTTGAGTAGATACTGAGTATATTTACTTGATGAAACACAAGTTTGAATTATTGAATGGTTCAAGTAATTTCAGAGTGAAGTTGAAGATCATCGTGACAAGAGGATAAAATGTCTATGATATGATCATAGAGATGAGTATCTGAGTGACGAGCTTTGGCACGCAATTAATACATTGTGGAAATTGTTTCACAATTAATACCGCCTGGAACACCATGGTGTGATGGTGTGTCCGAACATCATAGTTGCACCCTATTGGATATGGTGCGTACCATGATGTCTCTTATCGAATTACCACTATCGTTCATGGGTTAGGCATCAGAGACAACCACACTCACTTTAATAGGGCACCACGTAATTCTGTTCAAACGACACCGTTTGAACTATGGTTTGGAGAAACCTAAGTTGTCGTTTCTTAAAAGTTTGGGGCTGTGACGCTTATGTGAAAAGTTTTCAGGTTGATAAGCTCGAACCCAAAGCGGATAAAATGCATCTTCATAGGACACCCAAAACAGTTGGGTATACCTCCTAATTCAGATCCGAAAGCAATAGGGATTGTTTCTTGAATCGGGTCCTTTCTCGAGGAAAAGTTTGTCTTGAAAGAATTGAGTGGGAGGATGGTGGAGACTTGATGAGGTTATTGAACCGTCACTTCAACTCGTGTGTAGCAGGGCATAGGAAGTTGTTCCTGTGGCGCCTACACCAATTGAAGTAGAAGCTTATGATAGTGATCATGAAGTTTTGGATCAAGTCACTACCATACCTCGTAGAGTGACAAGGATGCGTACTACTTCAGAGTGGTACAATAATCCTGTCTTGAAGGTCATGTTGCTAGACAAAAATGAACCTACGAGCTATGGAGAAGCGATGGTGGGCCCATATTCCGACAAATGGTTAGAAGCCATGAAATCCGAGATAGGATCCATGTATCAGAACAAATCATGGACTTTGGTGGACTTGCCCGATGATCGGCAAGCCATTGAGATAAATGTATCTTTAACAAGAAGACGGACGTGGACGGTAATGTCACCGTCTATGAAGCTTGACTTGTGGCAAAGATTTTTTCACAAGTTCAAGGAGTTGATTACGATGATATTTTCTCATCCGTAGCGATGCTTAAGTCCGTCGGAATCATGTTAGCATTAGCGGCATTTATGAAATCTGGCAGATGGATGGCAAAACGAGTTTCCTTACCAGTTTTCGTAAGGAAAGGTTGTATGTGATACAATCAGAAAGGTTTTGTCGATCCTAAGGATGCTAAAAGGTATGCTAGCTCCAGCGATCCTTCCATGGACTGGAGTAAGCATCTCGGAGTTGGAATATAAACTTTGATGAGATGATCAAAGATTTTGGGTTTATACAAAGTTTACGAGAAACTTGTATTTCCAAAGAAGTGAGTGGGAGCACTATAGAATTTCTGATGAGTATATGTTGTTGACATATTGTTGATCAGAAATGATGTAGAGTTTCTGGAAAGCATATAGGGTTATTTGAAAAGTGTTTTTCAAGTGAAAAACTGGATTAAGCTACTTGAATATTGAGCATCAAGATCTATAGGGATAGATCAAAAACGCTTAATGGTACTTTCAAATGAGCATCAAGGTCTATAGGGATAGATCAAAAACGCTTAATGGTACTTTCAAATGAGCATATACCTTGACATGATCTTGAAGGTGTTCAAGATGGATCAGTCAAAGAAGGAGTTCTTGCCTGAGATGTAAGGTATGAAGTTAAGACTTAAAGCTCGACCACAATAGAAGAAAAGAGAGAAAGGACGAAGGTCGTCCCCTATGCTTTAGACATAGGCTCTACAGTATGCTATGCTGTGTATCGCACCTGATGTGTGCCTTGCTACATACCGGGCGAGAGGGTACAAAGGTGATCAAGGAGTGGATCACCAGATAGCGGTCAAAGTTATCCTTAGAGGAATAAGGATATGTTTCTCGGTTATGGAGGTGATAAAGAGTTCGGCGTAAAGGGTTACATCGATGCAAGCTTTAACACCTATCCGAATGACTCTGAGTAGCAAACCAGATACGTATAGTGGAGCGACCATTTGGAATAGCTCCAAGTGGAGCATGGAAGCAGAATTTACAATATGACCTAGAGATTTGCGAAGTACATACGGATCTGAATGTTGCAGACCCGTTGACTAAAACCTCTCTCACAAGCAAAACATGATCAAACCCCAGAATTCATTGAGTCTTAATCATATGATGATGTGAACTAGTTTAGTGACACTAGTAAACTCTTTGGATGTTGGTCACATGGCGATGTGACCTGTGAGTGTTAATCACATGGCGATTTGAACTAGATTATTGACTCTAGTGCAAGTGGGAGACTGTTGGAAATATGCCCTAAAGGCAATAATAAATTAGTTATTATTATTATATTTCCTTGTTCATGATAATAGTTTATTATCCATGCTACAATTGTATTGATAGGAAACTCAGATACATGTGTGGGTACATAGACAACACCATGTCCCTAGTAAGCCTCTAGTTGACTAGCTCGTTGATCAATAGATGGTTACGGTTTCCTGACCATGGACATTGGATGTCGTTGATAACGGGATCACATCATTAGGAGAATGATGTGATGGACAAGACCCAATCCTAAGCCTAGCACAAAGATCGTGTAGTTCGTATGCTAAAGCTTTTCTAATGTCAAGTATCATTTCCTTAGACCATGAGATTGTGCAACTCCCGGATACCGTAGGAATGCTATGGGTGTACCAAACGTCAAGACATAACTGGGTGGCTATAAAGGTACACTACGGGTATCTCTGAAAGTGTCTGTTGGGTTGGCACGAATCGAGACTAGGATTTGTCACTCCGTGTGACGGAGAGGTATATCTGGGCCCACTTGGTAGGACATCGTCATAATGTGCACAATGTGACCAAGGGGTTGATCACGGGATGATGTGTTACGGAACGAGTAAACAGTCTTGCCGGTAACGAGATTGAACAAGGTATCGGGATACCGACGATCGAATCTCAGGCAAGTACAATACCGCTAGACAAAGGGAATTGAATACGGGATTGATTAAATCCTCGCATCGTGGTTCATCCGATGAGATCATCGTGGAACATGTGGGAGCCAACATGGGTATCCAGATCCCGCTGTTGGTTATTGGCCGGAGAGTTGTCTCGGTCATGTCTACGCGTCTCCCGAACCCGAAGGGTCTACACACTTAAGGTTCAATGACGCTAGGGTTATAGGGAATAGATGTACGTGGTTACTGAATGTTGTTCGGAGTCCCGGATGAGATCCCAGACGTCACGAGGAGTTCCGGAATGGTCCGGAGGTAAAGATTTATATATGGGAAGTCCTGTTTTGGTCACCGGAAAAGTTTCGGGTGCTATCGGTAATGTATCGGGACCACCGGGAGGGTCCCGGGGGTCCACCAAGTGGGGCCACCGGCCCCAGAGGGCAGAATGGGCCAAGTGTGGGAGGGGACCAGCCCCAGGTGGGCTGGTGCGCCCCCCCACCAGGGCCCAAGGCACCTAGGGTTTGGGGAGGGGGCGGCTCCACCTTACTTGGGGGCAAATTTCCCCCTCTCCCCCCCTTGGCCGCCACCCTAGATGGGTTTTGGGGCTGCCGCACCCCTTGGGGTGGGAATCCTAGAGGGGGCGCAGCCCCCTCCCTCTCCCCTATATATAGTTGAGGTCTTTGGGGCTGCAAACAGATGAGTTTTGACCTCTCCCTGGCGCAGCCCTACCTCTCTTCCTCCTCGTCTCTCGCAGTGCTTGGCGAAGCCCTGCAGGATTGCCACGCTCCTCCACCACCACCACGCCGTCGTGCTGCTGCTGGATGGAGTCTTCCCCAACCTCTCCCTCTCTCCTTGCTGGATCAAGGCATGGGAGACGTCACCGGGTTGCATGTGTGTTGAACGCGGAGGTGCCGTTCATTCGGCACTAGGATCATCGGTGATTTGGATCATGATGAGTACGACTCCATCAACCCCGTTCACTTGAACGCTTCCGCTTAGCAATCTACAAGGGTATGTAGATGCACTCTCCTTCCCCTCGTTGCTAGATTACTCCATAGATTGATCTTGGTGATGCGTAGAAAATTTTGATTTCTGCTACGTTCCCCAACAAATTGTTGATCCCGTGCCCTTGTTTCTTGCTGTTGCTGCATGTCACTGTACCAATCCTAGAAGTATCCTTTTTAGCTGGCACCTCAAACATGCCTTTCCTCCTGGCAGTTTGTTTCTTACCTTCCTTTTCTCTAAAAACAGGTGGAGAAATATCATCACCAGGTGTATGAGGCCAATGGTCAGGTCCTGGCACAGGGAATATTATGTGCTTATATGTTTCACAATACATGGGTTTCTTGAAGAAAGCATGCACATAGTCTTCAGGATGTATCTTCACTTTTTGCATTGCAACAATGGCATGACTGCAGGGCACAACTGTCATGTCCGACCTCCTACAGTCACAGGTCTCTTTGTTCAAATTAACACAATATGTGTTTTTAGAGCTACTTGTGACTGCTTGCCATATGTCTGGACCTGCCATGTATGCTTCACAATACTTAGCCCACTTCTTCCCCTCTTCTAAAATCTCTGAATAAGTAGGTGTGATGTCCCATCTTCTTGACTCTGTCTTATCTCTGATCTTCTGAAACTTAATCATCAACTTTGTTCTTATGCCCTCTAAGATAGTCCTGATTGGCTTGTTCCTAACATCTAATATCATTCTATTGAAAATCTCACTAAGGTTGTTCACTACCAGGTCTGTTTTGCACACAGTGTCCATTTTATACCTAGCCCATGTATGCTCTGGTATCTGTGACAACCACTGCCAAGCTTCTAAACTTTTTTTTTTCAAATTCTCCATGCCTAAATCATGACCATGTTTGGTAAAGGAATAAGCAGCCTGATCTAAATGTTTCTTAAGTACCTCTCCTCTGAAACCAGCAGATTGGAAATTGGCATAAATATGTCTAAGACAAAACCTTTGTGGAGAGTCAGGGAATACATCATCTATTGCATTCAACAATCCCTGTTCAATGTAGTGTAATCTTAAGTGTTACTACTGAATAACATTTTACTCATGGCGAATGTAAATGCAATTGTAAATACTAGGTAGAGAACAATACCTTCTGTCTATCAGATATAATTGTATATTTGCCAAACTTATTGCCAGTTCCAATGACTGTTCTCAACTATGTGAGAAACCATGTCCAGCTGTCTGTCTCTTCCTTATCAACAACACCAAAAGCTATTGGGAATATGTTATTGTTGCTATCCCTCCCTGTAGCTGCCAATATCTGCTGACCAGTGCTTAGCTTGATGAAGCAACCATCCAGACCTGGTAACATGATCACATGAGTGCCTAATTACATCAATGCAAAAATATCATATACATTTGTGTCTGAATACTTACCTGTGAATGGCCTGCATCCATTCAGAAAACCCTCCTTGCATGCAAACAAGCAGTAAAACATATAATGAAACCTTGGGGCAGGAGCTGGGTTTAGTGGGTCCTCATGTGTTGTTACTATGCACCTACTGCCAGGGTTGGTATCTAGCACACACTACAGGTAGTCCCTTATTCTGTGATACTGGACTTTGTGATCTCCTTGCACAACCTCAACTGCTTGCCTCCTTGCCCTATATGCAAAGCTTTTAGGCACATGGACACCATACTTCTTATTTGTGTATGACATAATTGTGTCAACACCAGCTCCAGGGTTGGACCTAACTGTATCCTCACAAACCTTAGCAACCCAACTGACTGTCACCTTTGTGTTCTCTCCACTTGCTCCACAAGTGTGATCCAGGTTCATCTTCTTGATACTGAAAGTTGCCTCATGAGCTATCCTGGATGCAACTATGTAAAACTCACAACCATGTTTTCTCTCAAAGCACCAAGCAATAACCCTAGTTGGTTCATTTCTATGATACTCATAATTCCTAAGAGTCCTCACATGAAAATTTCTAAGTGCTTCTCTGAACTGAACTACATTTTCAAAGCACAAATGCATTGAAAATTGCTCATGTGCATCAGGCCTGGATGGATCATACCATCTCCTCTCCTTCTTCTGCTTCTTCCTACTCTTCCTTCCAGATCGCAGCCTTGGAACATCCTCTTCATCACTTAGGCCAAAATCACCTGGAAAACAGTACTCATCAGCTTCAGGGACATAATCTTCAAACTTTATGTGCTCAGGCTCACTGTGAGACTTGCTAGTTGGGCCAGGATTTCTAACTGGCTTAAGCTTTTTGGCTCCTTTTGTAGTTACAGCAGCAGGATCCTCTGCTTGTTCATCTTCAGAAACAATAGGTTCTTCCTGCCAAAAATCAGAAGGTTCTAAGTTTGCTCCACAAAAGTGCTCAGCAGTATCAGTGCCTGCCTCATCTTCACCCCTACACTAAGCTTTGTAAGAAATTTTCTCCCCTCTGTAATCACCCCTAAAGAACTCAAAATCTGAAGATGATTTGTCATCTTCAACTTCATCTTCTTCTTCTGGTACACCTTCATCTTCTTCTTCTTCATCTGGTTCTTCTTCTACATCTTCTTCTTCCACAACTGTTTTCCCCTTGTTCAAATTGCTGCTTTGTTGTGTGTTCAGGTAGGGATCATCAGGAGTTACACGTGGCAAACTAGCATTAGAGGCGGGGTACAGCACACCTTCTTGTGAAACTCTATAAACAACAGGTTCACCAACATGATCAATGGGGATCTGTTCCTCAAGCATGATTTGATCCATATTAACATCTGCTGGGCTTGGATTAGTAGCTTTTCTGACAGTGATGTTCAGTACCTTCTTATCAAGAAATAAGTCAAGCATTTCCTCTAATGCCTCCTCACTATCCAGGTTCACCACCCCCTCTAGCCCCTTTCCCTCTTCCTTTACATAACTCAGAAAAGCATCCATTCCATAGCCCTCCAACTCAACCAATGCTAATATGGTCAGATAACTGATATCTGAAGAAACTGAAAACTTTCTCTCCATATTATCTGTTCCTTGAAAATGTAGCCTCATGTCCCAAATCTCATCATCTAAGATGTAGGATTAAATTGACAAACAAATTATTTTCTAAGTCACTGAAAGTTAAAACAATGCCCAATTACACTAAAGATTACTGAACTTGCTTCTAACTACAGTGAATGCACTGACCAAATGCACTGAACAAATGAACTAATCAAATGCACTTTCTTCTACAGTGACATAATCCTAGTTCTAATTCTAATTTTGAACAAACAAGTACTAACCATAGTTCTAATTTTGAACTAAGCGTATAAAGGGCCCAGAAATTTCTTACCTCACTCCACCAAAGGACGACGCCCATCTGTGGCCGCCATCTGGATCCGCGTGGATGCACTTCGCCACTGCCCTAGCCGCGCGGACTGCTGGATCTGGGCTCGCCGGATCTACCTGAGCCGCGGGCGGTGATGGCTGTTGCGACCGCTGCGCCGGGAAGCTCGAGCCGCCTAGCCATTTGTCCACCTCTGAATGGGCACCGCCCTCCTGGCCGGTGACGCCTTGGCTCAAGAACTCGCCGCCGATGGGATTTGGCTGCGGCGCCGCCATCGCCCACCTAGGTCAGTGCGGGGGAGAGGAGGGGGAGACTGGGAAGAGAGTGCGGCCCGACCGCCTCCTTTCGTTCCGACCTAACCGGCTGCGCTAATGGCCGTTAACTGCCGCGCCGTGAGCGTGCGTGCCCACGTGGGCTCACCTGTGGGCCCGGCACGTCAGAAAAACGGTTAAAACGCTAGTGACCGTGGGTTTGGGTTTTTTGAAACAGCCGACCGCTCGTTTGGTAGTTTTCTGAGAAAAAATAAAAAGTGATAGTTTTTTGAAACATAGCCTGTAAACTAGTAGTTTTATGCTATTTACTCTTAGAAGTAAGTAAGTAGTTACAAGAACTTAAACAATTCTGCAACTCGTTTTTTTCTGGGAGAAGTGGTGTTATTTTTTGCTGGAAAAAATTGTCAATATTATTGACCGTAAGTTGTGATTAGGAACTTTGACGATCATTAGTACTTAGTATTAGAGCACTATTTGTTGATCCTCTTAGTTGCTAGGAGCTTAGATGAGCAGAATGTTGTTTAGGCAGCGAGACTCACTGATCTGAATTTGTCAGCGGAAGTATTAGCGAGTGATTTTGTCAGTGTTCAGTAGGGTATGTCAGTGTTTAGTTGGGGACGTGTGCGGTGCAGTCCAAGAGGGGATCACGATCGCGCGGGGGATAGGACGCCGGTGGGCTCCGTCCGTTGGACATGCCAGGCCCACGCCGACGCAGCCCAGGACCATCACCGTCTCGTCTCGTCTGCTTCTCCGTTCGTGTTCTCTTCTCACGCTCTGATGAAACAAAGCGAGACGACGACGAGCCCTCTTGATATTCGTTCAATTTATATTCTGTTTTTTTTCTGTCTCTGTGTTTCCCCTTATCTCGGAGGAGGATACGCAGCCTGGCCTGGAGTGCCCGCGAATTCAATTTCAGCCAACCACCGGTCACCATGTAGTATGTACACCGGACAGTATCTATCTGTCTCTACGAGGGTCCACAGACACGTATAGATCTGAAATTAAAGATTTCAGTGGTCCAATACATACAAACTAATAATTTGAAAAGTCCCTAACGTGCTGTTATACGGAAATTGCCTTTCGTGACGGAGCTCACTAGAGGCCTCCAGATTCAAAATTCAAATTTCGTCGAAATTCATATTTTTACATTTCAAAAAATCCTAAAAAAGGTACAGATATACATGAAGGCATAACACACATGTGTGTAAATTTTTAAGGCAAAACACGTTGAAATGAGGGTTGTGTAAAAAAGACAAACCAGGGGCTGTTTAACACATGATACTATTCATCCTCCCAAGCCATGATTTTGTCTTTTTTGTACAGGTCACATTTCTACGTATTTCATCATGAAATTTTACACACATGTGGGTTACATCCTCACATATATGCATTTTTTTCAGAATTTTTTGAAACATAAAAGTTTGAATTTAATTTTTTTCAAAAATAAAGGCCTCCATGGAGCTCGGCCTCCAAAACGCCACTCTCGTTGCTACAAGAGTATATTCCTCACCATCAAGCTCAGACAGAAATGCCGAAAAACATAATCAGGCAACAATGTTGGCGGAGGTCAGACGTCGGGGTGGCGGCTCTGAGACATCTCGGCGGTCGCCATGGCGTAGCGCCTATGAGGCGAGCGCGGTGGCTGGCCGTGGCGTCAACGACAGTGATGGTGATTCGTTGCAGAGGCTTTATGTTCACTGATTCGCGATGACAATAAATTTTCTCGATTTCCATTTCTCGACAGTGATGATGATGCATCTTCCTGGTCCATGTATGGAGACGATTTGCATCTCGTTGTTGCGTACTGTTGGGAACGTAGCATGCAATTTTAAAAAATTCCTACTATCACGCAAGATCTATCTAGGAGATGCATAACAACGAGTGGGGGAGTGTAGCTTCATACCCTTGAAGATTGCAAAGCGGAAGCATTTATCAACGCAGTTGATGTAGTCGTACACCTTCATGATCCGTCCCGATCAAGTACCGAACGTATGGCACCTCCGCGTTCAGCACACGTTCAGCTCGATGACGTCCTTGCCTTCTTAATCCAGCAAGACGGGCGAAGTAGTAGATGAGTTCCAGCAGCATGACGGCATGGTGACGGTGTTGGTGAAGAACAATCTCCGCATGCCTTCGCCTAAGCACTACGGAAACTATCACGGAGTATAAACTAGAGGGGACGGGGTTGCCAGCACACGGCTTCGTGTTTCTTGATGTGTCTTTGGTTCTAGCCCTGCCCCTCTATTTATTTGTTGAGCCCTGGGGTCGAAACTGAACATTAATACTAAACCAAGTTTCGGGAACTTCTTGGTGACTTGATTGGTTCCCTTCCTCCAGTTTGCAAAGGATGATTCCGTTAAGGTGATCTCGATCACCATTCTATGATATTTCTGGATGATTTTGAGAAGCTTTTCCTTTTACCTAATACCTACTACCGACAACTTACTTCATGCTATTACTAACACTTATGACTGAGCCGCATTTGCTTTCCAAAAAAAATTGAAATTATCATGCCTGAGACTAGCCAATAGAAGAAAGAGCCACAAGCAAGCCATAGCAGAGCAAAACCCTCCTCAAAGTCGGTTTTCCCCGAAAGGCTAGAGTCCCACTCGGACTCCAGGATCAAACACCATAATCCTTGGCGTCTGGCCCAGTTGCCATGGGCCTCGTCGTCTGGCCCAGGGCCAGACGCCAAGGTCTCAGGCGTTTGGCCCCTGGCCTCCGCAAAACTCCTTTTGCACCGACTTATCGCCCTGTGGGCCTGACCCCTTGGCCTAACCATATCATCCAATATATGAATCTTTATCTCCGGACCATTCCGGAGCTCCTCGTCATGTCCATGATCTCATCCGGGACTCCGAACAACATTCAGTCACCAACATACATAACTCATGTAGTACTATATCGTCAACAAACGTTAAGCGTGCGGACCCTACGGGTTCGAGAACTATGTAGACATGACCGAGACACCTCTTCGGTCAATAACCAATAGCGGAACCTGGATGCTCATATTGATTCCCACATATTCTACGAAGATCTTTATCGGTCGAATCGTTGTGTCAACATACGTTATTCCCTTTGTCATCGGTATGTTATTTGCCCGAGATTCGATCGTCGGTATCTTCATACCTAGTTCAATCTCGTTATCCGCAAGTCTCTTTACTCGTTCCGTAATGCATCATCCCGCAACTAACTCATTAGTCACATTGCTTGCAAGGCTTCATATGATGTGCATTACCGAGAGGGCCCAGAGATACCTCTCCGATACTCGGAGTGACAAATCCTAATCTCGATCTATGCCAACCCAACAAACATCTTCGGAGATACCTGTAGAGCATCTTTATAATCACCCAGTTACGTTGTGACATTTGATAGCACACAAGGCATTCCTCCGGTGTTCGGGAGTTGCATAATCTCATAGTCTGACGAATATGTATTTGACATGAAGTAAGCAGTAGCAATGAAACTGTAACAATCATAATGCTAATCTAACGGATGGGTCTTGTCCATCACATCATTCTCCTAATGATGTGATCCCGTTCATCAAATGAAAACACATGTTTATGGTTAGGACACATAACCATCTTTGATTAACGAGCTAGTCAAGTAGAGGCATACTAGGGACACTTAGTTTTGTCTATGTATTCACACATGTACTAAGTTTCCGGTTAATACAATTCTAGCATGAATAATAAACATTTATCATGATATGAGAAAATATAAATAACAACTTTATTATTGCCTCTAGGGCATATTTCCTTCAGTCTCCCACTTGCACTAGAGTCAATAATCTGGTTCACATCACCATGTGATTTAACACCAATAGTTCACATATGTATGTGACCAACACCCAAAAGGTTTACTAGAGTCAATAATCTAGTTCACATCGCTATGTGATTAACATCCAAAGAGTACTAAGGTGTGATCATGTTTTGCTCGTGAGAGAAGTTTAGTCAACGGGTCTTTCATATTCAGAGCCGTATGTATTTTGCAAATATTCTATGTCTATAATGCTCTGCATGGAGCTACTCTTGTTAATTGCTCCCACTTTCAATATGTGTCCAGATTGAGACTCAGAGTCATCTGGATCGGTATAAAAGCTTGCATCGACGTAACTTTTTACGACGAACTCTTTATCACCCCCATAACCGAGAAACATTTCCTTAGTTCTCACTAAGGATAATTTTGACAGTTGTCCCTCCTAGATCACTATTGTACCCCTTTGTCAAACTCATGGCAAGGTACACAATAGGTCTGGTACATAGCATAGCATACTTTATAGAACCTATGACTGAGGCATAAGGAATGAATTTCATCCTCTTTCTATCTTCTGCCGTGGTCGGGCTTTGAGTCAGACTCAACTTCACACTTTGTAATATAGACAAGAACCCCTTCTTTGAGTGATCCATTTTGAACTCTTTCAAAATCTTGTCAAGGTATGTACTCATTGAAAAATCTTATCAAGCATCTTGATCTATCTCTTTAGATCTTGATGCCCAATATGTAAGCATCTTTACTGAGGTCTTTCATTGCAAAACTCTTATTCAAGTATCTCTTTATGCTACCAATCAACAATATGTCATCCACATATAATATTAGAAATGCTACAGAGCTCCCGCTCACTTTCTTGTAAGTACAGGCTTCCCCAAAAGTCTGTATAAAACCATATGCTTTGATCACACTATCAAAGTGTTTATTCCAACTCCGAGAGGCTTGCACCAGTCCATAAATGGATCGATGGAGCTTGCACACTTTGTTAGCACCCTTTGGATCGGCAAAACCTTCTGGTTGCATCATATACAACTCTTCTTCAAGAAATCCATTTAGGAATGCAGTCTTGACATCTATCTGCCAAATTTCATAATCATAAAATGCAGCAATTGCTAACATGATTCGGACAGACTTAAGCATCGCTATGCGTGAGAAGGTCTCTGATACGTCTCCAACGTATCTATAATTTTTGATTGTTCCATGCTATTATATTACCCCTTTTGGATGTTCATGGGCTTTATTTTACATATTTATATCATTTTTGGGACTAACCTACTAACCGGAGGCCCAGCCCATATTGTTGTTTTTTTTGCCTATTTCAGTATTTCGAAGAAAAGGAATATCAAACGGAGTCCAAACGGAATGAAACCTTCGGGAGCGTTATTTTTGGAACAAATCTAATCCGGATAGCTTGGAGTGCAAGTCAAGAAGCCTCTGAGGGCCCCACGAGATAGGAGGGCGCCCCCCTATAGGGCGCCCCCCTGTCCCATGGGCCCCTCGGACGGCCACTAACGTACTTCTTCCTCCTATATATACCTACGGACCCTGAAAACATCCAGGAGCACCACGAAACACAATTTCCACCACCGTAACCTTCTGTATCCGCGATATCCCATCTTGGAGCCTTCGCCGGCACTCTGTCGGAGGGGGAATCGACCATGGAGGGCTTCTACATCAACACCATAGCCCTTCCGATGAGTTGTGAGTAGTTTACCAAGACCTACGGGTCCATAGTTATTAGCTAGATGGCTTCTTCTCTCTTTTTGGATCTCAATACAATGTTCTCCCCCTCTTTTGTGGAGATCTATTCGATCTAATCTCTTTTTGCAGTGTGTTTGTCGAGATCCGATGAATTGTGGGTTTATGATCAAGTTTATCTATGAATAATATTGGAATCTTCTCTGAATTTTTTTATGTATGATTGAGTTATCTTTGCAAGTCTCTTCGAATTATCAGTTTGGTTTGGCCTACTAGATTGATCTTTCTTGCCATGGGAGAAGTGCTTAGCTTTGGGTTCAATCTTGCGGTGTTCTTACCCAGTGACAGAAAGGGTTGCAAGACACGTATTATATTGTTGCCATCGAGGATAACAAGATGGGGTTTATATCAGATTGCAGGTGTTTATCCCTCTACATCATGTCATCTTGCTTAAAGCGTTACTCTGTTCTTATGAACTTAATACTCTAGATGCAGGCAGGAGTCGGTCGATGTGTGGAGTAATAGTAGTAGATGTAGGCAGGAGTTGGTCTACTTGTTATGGACGTGATGCCTATATACATGATCATGCCTAGATAATCTCATAACTATGCGCTTTTCTATCAATTGCTCGACAGTAATTTGTTCACCCATCATAATACTTTTGCTATCTCGAGAGAAGCCTCTAGTGAAACCTATGGCCCCCGGGTCTATCCCTTATCATCTTTGCTTTCAATCTATCTTTATTTGCATCTTTACTTTTTGCATCTATATTACAAAATACCAAAAATATATTATTATCTCCCTATTAGATCTCACTTTCGCAAGAGGCCGTGAAGGGATTAACAACCCCTTTATCGCGTTGGTTGCGAGTTCTCAGTTTGTTTGTGTAGGTGCATGGGACTTTTGAGGAGCCTCCTACTGGATTGATACCTTGATTCTCAAAACTGAGGGAAATATTTAGCTACACTTGCTGCATCACCCTCTCCTCTTCGGGGAAAACCAACGTAAGCTCAAGACATAGCAGTCTCATCGTAGTCAACTCCTTTAACTTGTCAAAAACCTTTCGCAACAAGTCGAGGTTTGTAGATAGTAACACTACTATCAACGTCCGTATTCCTCTTGAAGATCCATTTATTTAATATGGCTTGCTGATCATCGGGCAAGTCCATCAAAGTCCACACTTTTTTCTCATACATGGATCCCATCTCAGATTTCATGGCCTCAAGCCATTTTGCGGAATCTGGGCTCATCATTGCTTCCTTATAGTTCGTAGGTTCATCATGGTCTAGTAACATGACTTCCAGAATAGGATTACCATACCACTCTGGTGCGGACCGTACTATGGTTGACCTACGAGGTTCGGTAGTAACTTGATCTGAAGTTTCATGATCATCATCATTAGCTTCCTCACTAATTGGTGTAGGAATCACTGGAACTGATTTCTGTGATGAACTACTTTCCAATCTGGGAGAAGGTACAATTACGTCAGCAAGTTCTACTTTACACCCACTCACTTCTTTCGAGAGAAACTCCTTTTCTAGAAAGGATCCATTCTTAGCAGCGAATACCTTTCCTTCGGATCTGTGATAGAAGGTGTACCCAATAGTTTCCTTTAGTTATCTTATGAAGACGCACTTCTCCGATTTGGGTTCGAGCTTATCAGGTTGAAGCCTTTTCACATCAGCACCGCAGCCCCAAACTTTAAGAAACGATAGCTTAGGTTTCTTGCCAAACCATAGTTCATATGGTGTCGTCTCAACGGATTTTGACAGTGCCCTGTTTAAAGTGAATGCAGCTATCTCAAATGCATAACCCCAAAATGATAGTGGTAAATCGGTAAGAGAAATCATAGATCACACCATATCCAATTAAGTGCGGTTACGACATTCGGACACACCATTACGCTGTGGTGTTCCAGGTGGCGTGAGCTATGAAACTATTCCACATTTTTCTAAATGAAGGCCAAACTCGTAACTCAAATATTCTCCTCCACGATCAGATCGTAGAAACTTTATTTTCTTGTTACAATGATTTCCATTTCACTATGAAATTCTTTGAACTTTTCAAATGTTTCAGACTTGTGTTTCACTAAGTAGATATACCCATGTCTGCTTAAATCATCTATGAAGGTCAGAAAATAACGATACCCGCCATGAGCCTCATTATTCATCGGACTGCATACATTGGTATGTATTATTTCCAATAAGTCATTAGCTTGTTCCATTGTTCCAGAGAATGGAGTTTTAGTCATCTTGCCCATAAGGCACGGTTCACAAGTATCAAATGATTCATAATCAAGTGATCCCAAAAGTCTATCTTTATGGAGTTTCTTCATGCGCTTTACACCGATCTGACCCAAACGGCAGTGCCACAAATACGTTGCACTATCATTATCAACTTTTCATCTTTTGGCATCAATATTATGAATATGTGTATCATTATAATCGAGATTCAATAAACCATCAGCATTGGGTGTATGACCATAAAAGGTTTTATTCATGCAAACAGAATAACAATTATCCTTTGTCTTAAATGAATAACCGTATCTCAATAAACATGATTTAATCATATTCATGCTCAACGCAAACATGAAATAACATTTATTTAGGTTCAACACTAATCCCGAAAGTATAAGGAGTGTGCAATGATGATCATATCAATCTTGGAACCACTTCCAATATACATCGTCACTTCATCCTCAACTAGTCTCTATTTATTCTGCAACTCCTGTTTCGAGTTACTAATCTTAGCAACTGAACAAGTATCAAATACCCAGGGGCTACTATGAACACTAGCAAGGTACACATCACTAACCTGTATATCAAATATACCTTTGTTCACTTTGCCATCCCTCTTATCCACCAAATATTTGGGGTAGTTCCGCTTCTAGTGGCCATTTCCTTTGCAGTAGAAGCACCCAGTTTCAGGCTTAGGTATATGTTTGGGCTTTTTCACGGGAGTGACAACTTGCTTGCCATTCTACTAGAAGTTCCCTTCCTTTCCCTTTTCCCTTTTCTTGAAACTAGTGGTCTTGAAAATCATCAACACTTGATGCTCTTTCTTGATTTCTACCTTCATCGATTTCAGCATCACGAAGAGCTCGGTAATCATTTTCATCATGCCTTGCATACTATATTTCATCACGAGGTTCCAGTAACTTGATGATGGTGACTAGAGAACTCTCTCAATCACTATCTTATCTGGAAGATTAACTCCCACTTGATTCAAGCGATTGTAGTACCCAGAGATATTGAGTACATGCTCACTAGATGAGCAATTCTCCTCCATCTTTTAGGCGAAGTACTTGTCAGAGGTCTCATACCTCTCGACACGGGCATGAGTCTGAAATACCAATTTCAGTTCTTGGAACATCTCATATGCTCTGTGGCGTTCAAAACATTTTTGAAGTCCCGGTTCTAAGCCATAAAGTATGGTGCACTAACTATCAAGTAGTCATCATATTGAGCTAGCCAAACCGTAAAGATAGGAGTGTGATGGTGATACGATACCGGGGCACCTCCCCCAAGCTTGGCGGTTGCCAAGGGGAGTGCCCATACCCATGTGTTCATGTCTCTTTCTTTGGAGGTGGTGATGTAATATTCTTGGCAATGATGCCCCTCAGTATACGATTCTCCTCCTCAAGCTTATTGACTTGCTGCTTGAGGTCCATTATTTCCCTATGGAGCTTACCCGTGATGGCTAAAGCTCCTTTCGCCCATGGATGTTGCATAGCTGCCGGAGAACAAGTGACACTCATTTTCATATTTTCATAAGAAAGAAATCTAACATTGGAGGGGATGGCCGAGTTTGGAATAGCTGAGCTCTGTAGTTCCCTCATCGTGAATCCGGCTCAAAAGCGAGAAGTAACTTCTTGATCCTCCTCCATGGCATCTATCTGTTTCAAATCGGCCTCCATCTCTTCCTCCGTTGATGGCCCAAAGTTGTTCGCATCACTGTTTGCTCCTGGAACCGGTGTCGGATGAGACACCCGACTCTCCCCTACTGACACTTGAGAAGACATCTTGCTCTAATCTGCGATAGAAACAGCTCAAAACAAAAACAGAAGATTTCGTCATGGTACGGTGGTCAAAACCTTCAGGAGATTATATAATGAATTTTTACTGACTAAAAGAAGTATCGTGCAAGAAAGGGGAGTCCGGAGGGCATGCGAGGTGCCCACGAGGCAGGGGGGCGCGCCCTCCATCCTCGTGGACGCCTCGTGTCCTTCCCGGACTACTTCTTATTTTCCTATTTTCTTAAGTATTCCAAAACGGAGAAAAATTGCTATTAGAACTGTTTTGGAGTCGGTTTACTTACCGTACCACATACCTATTCCTTTTGGGAGTCTAGAATGTCCTGGAAAGTTTCCCTTATGTATTTCTCCGGGGTTACGGTTTCAGTAACTTTGGTTTCAACATTTATGGGATTACCTGAGATATAATGTTTGATTCTTTGACCGTTCACCACCTTCAGATTTGTGCCTTCGAAGTTGTTGATTTTTATGGCACCGGAATGATAGACCTCCTCGACAATGTAAGGACCTTCCCATTTGGAGAGGAGTTTTCCTACAAAAAATCTTAAACGAGAGTTGAAAAGCAACACATAATCACCTACATTAAACTCACGCTTTTGTATCCTTTTGTCATGCCATCTTTTAATTTTTTCTTTAAACACTTTGGCATTCTCATAGGCTTGAGTTCTCCATTCATCAAGTGAGATAATGTCAAATAACCTCTTCTCACCGGCAAGTTTGAAATCATAATTGAGCTCTTTAATGGCCTAATATGCCTTATGTTCTAGTTCGAGAGGTAAGTGACATGCTTTTCCATAAACCATTTTATATGGAGACATACCCATAGGATTTTTATATGCAGTTCTATAAGCCCATAATGCATCATCAAGTTTCTTGGACCAATTCTTTCTAGATCTATTAACAATCTTTTGCAAAATCAATTTAAGCTCTCTATTACTCAGTTCTACTTGGCCACTAGACTGTGGGTGATATGGAGATGCAATTCTCTGATTAACATCATACTTAGCAAGCATTTTATGAAAAGCACCATTAATAAAATGTGAACCACCATCAGTCATTAGGTATCTACGGACTCCAAACCTCGGAAAAATAACTTCTTTAAGCATTTTAATAGAGGTGTTATGATCAGCACTACTAGTTGGAATAGCTTCTAACCACTTAGTAACGTAATCAATAGCAACTAAAATATGCGTATACCCATTAGAGGAAGGAAACGGTCCCATATAATCAAAGCCCTAAACATCAAATGGTTCAATAACAAGTGAATAATTCATAGGCATTTCTTGACGTCTACTAATATTACCAATTCTTTGACATTCATCGCAAGACAAGACAAACTTACGGGCATCTTTGAAGAGAGTAGGCCAATAAAAACCGGATTGCAACACCTTATGTGAAGTTCTATCTCCAGCGTGGTGTCCTCCATAGGCCTTGGAGTGACACTTGCCTAGGATCTGTTCTTGTTCATGCTCAGGTATACAATGTTTAATAACACCATCTACGCCTTCTTTATAGAGGTGTCGGTCATCCCAGAAGTAATGTCTTAAATCATAGATTTTTTTCTTTTGCTTGTATGTGAAACTAGGTGGTATAAATCTAGCAACAATGTAATTGGCATAATCAGCATACCATGGAGCAGTACGGGAAGCATTTATGACAGCTAATTGTTCGTCAGGAAAGCTATCATCAATAGGTACTGGGTCATCAAAACATTCTCTAACCTAGACAAGTTGTCTGCAATGGGGTTTGATACGTCTCCAACGTATCTACTTTTCCAAACACTTTTGCCCTTGTTTTGGACTCTAACTTGCATGATTTGAATGAAACTAACCCGGACTGACGTTGTTTTCAGCAGAACTACCATGATGTTGTTTTATGTGTAGAAAAGAAAAGTTCTCGGAATGTCCTGGAAATCCACGGAGGCACTTTTCAGATTTAAAAAGAATTTTTGGCGAAAGAATCAAGGTCAGGGGGCCCACGGGCTGTCCACGAGACAGGGGCACCCCCCCTAGAGCGCGCCCTCCTATCTCGTGGGCCCCCCAGACCTCCTCCGACCTCAACTCCAACTCCATATATACCGTCTCGGGGAGAAAAAAATCAAGGAGAAAGTTTCATCGTGTTTCACGACACGGAGCCGCCGCCAAGCCCTAATCTCTCTCGGGAGGGCTGATCCAGAGTTCGTTTGGGGCTCCGGAGAGGGGGATTCGTCGCCGTCGTCATCATCCACCATCCTCCATCACCAATTTCATGATGCTCACCGTCGTGCGTGAGTAATTCCATCGTAGGCTTGCTGGACGGTGATGGGTTGGATGAGATTTACCATGTAATCAAGTTAGTTTTGTTTGGGTTTGATCCCTAGTATCCACTATGTTCTGAGATTGATGTTGCTATGACTTTGCTATGCTTAATGCTTGTCACTAGGGCCTGAGTGCCATGATTTCAGATCTGAACCTATTATGTTTACATGAATATATGTGTGTTCTTGATCCTATCTTGCAAGTCTATAATCACCTATTATGTGTTATGATCCGACAACCCCGAAGTGACAATAATCGGGATACTTCTCGGTGATGACCGTAGTTTGAGGAGTTCATGTATTCACTATGTGTTAATGTTTTGGTCCAGTTCTCTATTAAAAGGAGGCCTTAATATCCCTTAGTTTCCACTAGGACCCCGCTGCCACGGGAGGGTAGGACAAAAGATTTCATGCAAGTTCTTTTCCATAAGCACGTGTGACTATTTACGGAATACATGCCTACATTACATTGATGAATTGGAGCTAGTTCTATGTCACCCTATGTTATAGCTATTACATGAGGAATCGCATCCGGCATAATTATCCATCACTGATCCATTGCCTACGAGCTTTTCACATATTGTTCTCCGCTTATTTACTTTTCCGTTGCTACTGTTACAACTACTACAAAAACCCAAAAACATTTACCTTTACAGTTAGGGATGGCAACGGGTACCCATTACCCGCATACCCTGCGGGTAAAAACCCTATTAGGGTAAGGGTATGGGACAAAAATTTACCCATGGTTACTTAAACGGGAAAAATTCATACCCATCGGGTAGAGGGGATACAGGTATGTGATCATATAACCCATGCCCACTTACCCATGTACCCATCTAAAATGTGATAAGTGGGTTTCCTTTAATATCCTAATGTATTGATTTTTCGTTCCTAATCGCGCTAGGTAAAAACTCTAGTGTGTAGTCAAATTATCTCTATAATTTATCATGATTTTGTGAACTTAAAGTGTACGCCTATGCCTTCTTATTTATGATCACGTGTTGTTATTTACAAATGTTATGTGTTGCTTTGTAGGCAAGTGTTTTTGTTTATGAGAATGTGTTGTTGTTACAATATGTTGTTGTACATTGTTGTTTAAAATGTGTTGCTTTTAATAATTTATGATTATATGTTGCTTTTTACAAGTATTTTCTACTCAATTGATGTGTTGTAAACGTGGGTATTTCTACCCGCGGGTACCCATATACCCTGTCTGGTGATGCGTATGGGAAAAAATTGTACCCTTGATGAGTATGGGTATGGATGATAGGTAAGTTCGGGGTGGATGGGTAAGGGTATGGAGTGGATCCACCCATACCCATACCCTGCGGGTGCCATCCCTATTTACAGTTGCTACTATTACCATTACTATCATACCACTTTTGCTACTAAATACTTTGATGCAGATACTAAGTTATCCAGGTGTGGTTGAATTGACAACTCAACTGCTAATACTCAAGAATATTCTTTGGCTCCCCTTGTGTCGAATCAATAAATTTGGGTTGTACTTCACCCTCGAAAGCTGTTGCGATCCCCTACACTTGTGGGTTATCAAGACTAACTTCTGGCACTGTTGACGGGGAGCATAGCTCTATTCTCTGAATCACTTGGGATTTATATCTGTGGATCACTATGAAGAACTTGAAAGACGCTAAGACCAAGATCTATCCCTCAACTACGAGGGGAGGTAAGGAACTGCCATCTAGCTCTGCACTAGATTCTCCTTCTGTTATGAGTAAGTTTGCGACACATGAACCTGCTACTGCTATGAATTCTGATATGTCGCATATTATTGATGATGCCACTTCTGCTATGCATGATGAAACTACTTCTGTGCGTGATACTACTTTGCCATTAGGTGAATTTCTTGATGAACAACTTGCTAGAGTTAGGGGGGATAATATTACTGAAGATCCTATTACTGATGATAGTGATGATGAATGTCCCCCCAATGATTATGTTTTACCCGTTGTTCCTAAGGGTTATGTTATGAATGAAAAAGTTGTTATGGAAATTCTTGCTTGCAATGATAGAAATGATCTTAAGAAATTATTAGCTAAATGGAAGCAGCAGTCTCTTAATGCTAGAATGAAACCCGATCCTGCTTTTTCTACTTCACCTATCTGTGTTACTGATAAGGATTATGAATTCTCTGTTGATCCTGATATTATTACTTTAGTTGAATCTGATCCTTTTTATGGCCTTGAATCTGAAACTGTTGTGGCACATCTCACCAAGTTGAATGATATCGCCACCCTATTTACTCATGATGAGAAGTCTCGCTATTTATATATCCTTAAGATATTTCCGTTCTCATTAAAGGGTGATGCTAAGACTTGGTATAATTCTCTTGCTCCTGGTTGTGTGCGTAGTCCCCAAGATATGATTTATTACTTCTTTGCTAAATATTTCCCTGCTCATAAGAAACAAGCTGCCTTGCGGGAAATATATAATTTTGTGCAAATCAAAGAAGAGAGTCTCCCACAAGCTTGGGGGAGGCTTCTCCGGTTACTTTATGCTTTGCCTGATCATCCTCTTAAGAAAAATGAAATACTTGATATCTTTTATAATGGACTAACCGATGCTTCTAAGGACCACTTGGATAGTTGTGCTGGTTGTATTTTCAGGGAAAGAACAGTCGATGAAGCTGAAATACTATTAAATAATATGTTGACTAATGAAAATAATTGGACTCTTCCCGAGCCAGTTCCTGACGTAATTCCTGAACCAATTGAGCCAACCCCTGAGCCTATTCCTAAACCCACTCCGAAGAAGAGAGGTGTTTTATTTCTCATTACTGAAGATATGCAAGAGGCAAAGAAATCAATGAAAGAAAAATGTATTAAAGCTGAAGATGTTAAGAATTTACTACCTATTGAAGAAATACATGGTCTGAATATACCGCCTGAAGAACCACATTGTCTTGATAACCCGACACAGGTAGTAAAGGTAAATTCTCTCTATAGATACGATAAAGTTGAAATACCCTCTACTAAATTTCATAGCCCATGCTTAGATAAATTTGATGACTTTATGGCTAGACAATAAAGTTTTAATGCTTATGTTGGTAGAGAATTAAAGAATAATGCTTTCGAGATAGGACGCGTAGGTGATAATCTGGCTAGAGTTAAAGATGAACTTCACCGCGTTAGCAAATATGCTTCTATGGTTGCTACTCAAGCTGAGCAAGTACTCAAAGCTCAAAATGATTTGCTTGATGAATTGAATAACAAAAATGGCTTTGCTGTTAGAGTGGCTACTAGAACTGATAGAATGACTCAGGAATCTTTGTATCCTGAAGGCCACCCTAAGAGAATCGAGCAAGATTCTCAGAGAAATAATTTAGAGGCACCTAGTTCTTTTAAAAAGAAGAAAAAGAAAGACGATAGAACCTTGCATGCTTCTAATGAACCTATTGTAGACACACCTGAGAATCCCAATGATATATCTATTTCTGATGCTGAAACACAATCAGGTGATGAACATGAACCTAGTGATAATGTTAATGATAATGTTCATGTTGATGCTCAACCTAGCAAACATAATGATGTAGAGATTGAACCTGTTGTTGATCTTGATAACCCACAATCAAAGAATCAACATTATGATAAGAGAGACTTTGTTGCTAGAAAGCACGGTAAAGAAAGAGAACCATGGGTTAAGAAACCCATGCCCTTCCCTCCTAAACCATCCAAGTCAAAGGATGATGAGGATTTTGAGCACTTTGCTGAAATGATTAGACCTATTTTCTTACGTATGCGCTTAACTGATATGCTTAAAGTAAATCCTTATGCTAAATATATGAAGGATATCATCACAAATAAAAGAAAGATATCGGAAGCTGAAATTTCCACCATGCTTGCTAATTACACTTTTAAGGGTGGAATACCAAAGAAACTTGGAGATCTGGGTGTTCCAACTATACCATGCTCTATTAAAGAAACTATGTTAGAACTGCTTTATGTGATCTTGGAGCCGGTGTTAGTGTTATGCCTATCTCTTTATATCATAGACTTGAATTGAATAAGTTGACACCTACTGGAATATCTTTGCAAATGGCTGATAAATCAACTGCTATACCTGTCGGTATTTGTGAGGATGTGCCTGTTGTGGTTGCAAATGTCACTATCTTAACGGACTTTGTTCCCGAGGACGATAGTATGTCTATTATCCTTAGTAGACCTTTTCTTAAAACTTCAGGGGCTGTTATTGATTGCAACAAAGCCAATGTCACTTTTCATGTTAATGGTAATGAGCATACGGTACACTTTCCGAGGAAACAATCTCAAGTTCATAGTATCAATTCTATTGAAAAAGTTCCAACTATCATTTTTGGAGGTTTTGAATTTCCTCTCCCTACTGTCAAGAAAAAGTATGATATTCTTATTGTTGGGGATTTTCATATCCCCGTTGAGGTAACTTAGTGTTATTCGAAATTTCTCCGGTTCCGTGTTATTCGGAATGAGCTTGTTAACAAGACATGATCAACATTGTTAGTGGATTCATTTTGATGATCACGAGATGGATGAAACTAGAAGGCACAACCTTCTGTACTCTCTTTTTACTTTCTGTTATTTAGAATAAATAAAGAAAAAATAGTATTATCTGTCTGTTTTCTGAATTATCTGTGCAATAAAAAATAGTCCAAAAATAAAAGTGCTCCAAATGCCCTGCAAATTTAGTATGATTTTTTCTGGAATATTTGAGGATTTTAGGCACTGAAAACACTGCATGAGGGCCAAGCAACAGACCACGAGAGAGGAGTTGATACGTCTCCAACGTATCTAATTTTCCAAACACTTTTGCCCTTGTTTTGGACTCTAACTTGCATGATTTGAATGAAACTAACCCGGATTGATGTTGTTTTCAGCAGAACTACCATGATGCTGTTTTATGTGTAGAAAAGCAAAGTTCTCGGAATGTCCTGGAAACCCATGGAGGCACTTTTCATATTTAATAAGAATTTTTGGCGAAAGAATCAAGGTCAGGGGGCCCACGGGCTATCCATGAGACAGGCCCCCCCCTAGGGTGCGCCCTCCTATCTCGTGGCCCCCCGGACCTCCTCCGACCTCAACTCCAACTCCATATATACCGTCTCGGGGAGAAAAAAATCGTGGAGAAAGTTTCATCGCGTTTCACGACACGGAGCCGCCGCCAAGCCCTAATCTCTCTCGGGAGGGCTGATCTGGTGTCCGTTCGGGGCTCCGGAGAGGGGGATTCGTCGCCGTCATCATCATCAACCATCCTCCATCACCAATTTCATGATGCTCACCATCGTGCGTGAGTAATTCCATCGTAGGCTTGCTGGACGGTGATGGGTTGGATGAGATTTACCATGTAATCAAGTTAGTTTTGTTAGGGTTCGATCCCTAGTATCCACTATGTTCTGAGATTGATGTTCCTATGACTTTGCTATGCTTAATTCTTGTCACTAGGGCCCGAGTGCCATGATGTCAGATCTGAACCTATTATGTTTTCATGAATATATGTGTGTTCTTGATCCTATCTTGCAAGTCTATAGTCACCTATTATGTGTTATGATCCGACAACCCCGAAGTAACAATAATCGGGATACTTCTCGGTGATGACCGTAGTTTGAGGAGTTCATCTATTCACTATGTGTTAATGCTTTGGTCCAGTTCTCTATTAAAAGGAGGCCTTAATATCCCTTAGTTTCCACTAGGACCCCGCTGCCACGGGAGGGTAGGACAAAAGATGTCATGCAAGTTCTTTTCCATAAGCACGTGTGACTATTTACGGAATACATGCCTACATTACATTGATGAATTGGAGCTAGTTCTATGTCACCCTATGTTATAGCTATTACATGAGGAATCGCATCCGGCATAATTATCCATCATTGATCCATTGCCTACGTGCTTTTCACATATTGTTCTCCGCTTATTTACTTTTCCGTTGCTACTGTTACAACTACTACAAAAACCCAAAAACATTTACCTTTACTGTTGCTACTATTACCATTACTATCATACCACTTTTGCTACTAAATACTTTGCTGCAGATACTAAGTTATCCAGGTGTGGTTGAATTGACAACTCAACTGCTAATACTCAAGAATATTCTTTGGCTCCCCTTGTGTCGAATCAATAAATTTGGGTTGTACTTCACCCTCGAAAGCTGTTGCAATCCCCTACACTTGTGGGTTATCAGGGTTCTCAGCTCCCTTTCTATCAATAATATGCAAATCAAATTCTTGTAGTAGGAGAACCCATCTAATAAGTCTAGGTTTAGCATCTTTCTTTTCCATAAGATATTTAATAGCTGCATGATCAGTGTGAACAGTTACTTTAGAGTCAACGATATAAGGCTAAACTTATCACAAGCAAATACAACTGCTAAAAATTCTTTTTCAGTAGTAGCGTAATTTCTATGGGCACTGTCTAGAGTTTTACTAGCATATTGAATAAAGTTTAGTTTTTTATCAACTCTTTGTCCTAGAACAGCACCTGCGGCATAATCACTAGCATCGCACATAATTTCAAAGGGTAAATTCCAATCAGGTGGTTGAACAATAGGTGCAGAAATCAAAGCTTTCTTAAGCATTTGAAATGCTTCTACACAATCATCATCGAAGACAAAAGGAATATCTTTTTGTAAGAGATTAGTCAGAGGCCTGGAGATTTTAGAGAAATCCTTAATAAACCTCCTATAAAAACCGGCATGACCAAGCAAACTTCTTATACCTTTAATGTCCTTGGGGCGTGGCATCTTTTCAATAGCATCAACTTTAGCTTTAGCAACTTCAATACCCCTTTCACAAATTGTATGCCCCAAGACAATACCTTCATTAACCATAAAGTGGCACTTTTCCCAATTCAAGAAAAGATTAGTTTCTTCACATCTCTGCAAAACTCGATCAAGGTTGCTCAAGCAATCATCAAAATAAGATCCATAAACAGAGAAATCATCCATGAAAACCTCAACAATCTTTTCACAAAAGTCAGAGAATATAGCCATCATGCATCTTTGAAAGGTAGCAGGTGCATTACATAAACCAAAAGGCATACATCTATAAGCAAAAGTACCAAAAGGGTAAGTAAAAGTGGTCTTTTATTGATCCTCTTTTCACACAGGTATTTGAGAGAAACCAGAGTAACCATCTAGAAAGCAAAAATGTGTATGTTTGGATAATCTTTCTAGCATTTGATCAATAAAAGGCAAAGGGTAATGATCCTTTTTATTAGCTTTATTTAATTTGCAGAAATCAATTTCCATCCTATAACCTGTAACAATTCTTTGCGGGATCAATTCATCTTTATCATTAGGAACGACAGTAATACCTCCCTTCTTAGGGACACAATGGACAGGACTTACCCACTGACTATAAATTATACCTGCCTCCAGGAGCTTTAGTATTTCTTTTCTTACCACTTCTTTCATCTTAGGATTTAACCGTCGTTGGTGATCAACAACTGGTTTGGCGTCTTTCTCCAATTTTATTTGGTGTTGGCATAGAGTGGGGCTAATGCCCTTCAGATCATCAAGAGTATATCCAATAGCAGCACGGTGCTTCTTCAGAGTTTTCAATAATTTCTCCTCTTCCTGCTCTGAAAGGTTAGCACTAATAATAACAGGATATATCTTCTTTTCATCAAGATAAGCATATTTAAGAGTATCAGGTGGTGGTTTAAGCTCAAACACGGGATCACCCTTGGGTGGTGGAGGATCCCCTAGAATTTCAACAGGCAAGTTGTGTTTCAAAATAAGTCCCTATTTAAAGAATACTTCATCTATCTTCCTTCTTTCATTCATAAACATATCATTTTCATGGTCTAGCAAATATTGTTCTAAAGGATCATTAGGAGGCACGGCAATAGAAGTAAGACCAATAATTTCATCCTTACTAGGCAATTCTTTATCACGGGGTTGTCTACGAAATTTAGCAAAATTAAAGTCATGAGACATATCCTCTAAACCAATCGTAACAATATCCTTTTCACAATCTATCCGAGCATTAACAGTATTCAAGAAGGGTCTACCAAATATAATGGGACAAAAATCATCTTGTGGGAACCAAGAACAAGAAAATCAGCAGGATATTTAACTTTCCCATACAAGACTTCAGCATCTCTAACAATCCCAACTAGTGAAATAGTATCTCTATTGGCAAGCTTAATTGTAACATCAATTTCTTCTATCTCAGCAGGTGCCATATCATGCATAATTTCTTTGTATAAGGAATGAGGTATCGCACTTTCACTAGCACCCATATCACATAAGCCATGATAACAATGATCTCCTATTTTAACAGAAATAACAGGCATGCCTACAGCAGGTCTATGATTATTCTTAGTATCTGGTCTAGCAATTCTAGCAGCTTCATCACAGAAGTAAATAACATGCCCATCAATATTATCAGCCAAGAGATCTTTAACCATAGCAATACTAGGTTCAACTTTAATTTGCTCAGGTGGTGTAGGTGTTCTAGTATTACTCTTACGGATTACAGTTGAAGCTTTAGCATATTCTTTTATCCTAACTGGAAAAGGTGGTCTCTCAATATAAGCAGTAGGAATAACTGGATCAACATTATAAGTAACAGTTTCTTCTTCAACTTTAGCATTATTCTTTATCCTAACAGGGAAAGGTGGTTTCTCATGTAGTAGGAACAATAGGATCATTATAAGTGATAGTCTTTTCTTCAACTTTAATAGGTGCAAGTACTTTTACTTCAACGGGGGGATTATATTTAAACCACTTCTCCTTAGGGAGGTCAACATGAGTAGCAAATGATTCACAGAAAGAAGCTACTATCTCAGAGTCAAGTCCATATTTAGTGCTAAATTCACGAAAATCATCGGTATCCATAAAAGATTTAACACAATCAAACTTAGGTGTCATACCTAACTCCTCACCTTCGTCGAGATCACAATCTTCGGAGTTGCGTTTAATTCATTCCAATAAATCCCATCTCAATCCAATAGTCTTCATCATAAAAGAACCAGTACAAGAAGTATCCAGCATAGAGCGATTGTTGAGAGAAAGCCGAGCATAAAAATTTTGAATAATAATCTCTCTTGGGAGCTCATGGTTGGGGCATGAATATAACATTGACTTAAGCCTCCCCCAAGCTTGAGCGATGCTTTCTCCTTCACGAGGCCAAAAATTATATATATAATTACGATCACGATGAACCTGATGCATAGGATAAAAGTTCTGATAAAATTCCAATTCCAATCGGTTGTAGTTCCATGATCCCATATCATCACATAGCCTAAACCATGTCAATGCCTCTCC
This sequence comes from Triticum aestivum, assembly GCF_018294505.1. Classification (NCBI taxonomy): domain Eukaryota; kingdom Viridiplantae; phylum Streptophyta; class Magnoliopsida; order Poales; family Poaceae; genus Triticum; species Triticum aestivum. The sequence continues at coordinate 14,991,903 of NC_057810.1, forward strand.
CTTCAAAGATAGAGGGAAGACCTTCTTATTGATAACATCCTCGGGCATACCTGCAAGCTTAAATAATCCACAAACTTCATTCACATAGATTAGGTGCAAATCGGGATGCAATGTTCCATCTCCTGTAGAGGGATTAGCTAGCAGTTTCTCTATCATACCCAAAGGAATTTCAAAATAAACATTTTCAATAGATTCAGTAGGTTGAGGAGCAACTCTTTGCTCTACTGGTCGGGGTGAAGATACCCCAAACAAGCCCCTCAAAGGATTACTTTCCATAGTAACAAGTGACAGTAAATTTCAGCACACTATATAAATTTTTCCTTACCAAGTTCCACCTACCAAAGGCGCTTCGCTCCCAGGCAACGGCGCCAGAAAAGAGTTTTGATGACCCACAAGTGTACGGGATCTATCGTAGTCCTTTTGATAAGTAAGGGTGTCGAACCCAACGAGGAGCAGAAGGAAATGACAAACGGTTTTCAGTAAGGTATTCTTTGCGAGCACTGAAATTATCAGTAACAGATAGTTTTGTGATAAGGTAATTTGTAATGGGTAACAAGTAATAAAAGTAAATAAGTTGCAGCAAGGTGGCCCAATCCTTTTTGTAGCAAAGGACAAGCCTGGACAAACTCTTATATAGAGAAAAGCGCTCCCGAGGACACATGGGAATTATCATCAAGCTAGTTTTCATCACGCTCATATAATTCGCGTTCGTTACTTTGATAATTTGATATGTGGGTAGACCGTTGCTTGGGTACTGCCCTTGCTTGGACAAGCATCCCACTTATAATTAACCCCTATTGCAAGCATCCGCAACTACAAAAGAAGTATTAAGGTAAACCTAACCATAGCATGAAATATATAGATCCAAATCGGCCCCTTACGAAGCAACTCATAAACTAGGGTTTAAGCTTCTGTCACTCTAGCAACCCATCATCCACTTATTACTTCCCAATGCCTTCCTCTAGGGCCAAATAATGGTGAAGTGTCATGTAGTTGACGTTCACATAACACCACTAGAGGAGAGACAACATACATCTCATCAAAATATCGAACGAATACCAAATTCACACGACTACTTATAGCAAGACTTCTCCCATGTCCTCAGGAACAAAAGTAACTACTCACAAGTCATATTCATGTTCATAATCAGAGGGGTAATAATATGCATAAAGGATCTGAACATATGATCTTCCACCGAATAAACCAACTAGCATCAACTACAAGGGGTAATCAATACTACTAGCAACCCACAGGTACCAATCTGAGGTTTTGAGACAAAGATCGGATACAAGAGATGAACTAGGTTTGAGAGGAGATGGTGATGGTGAAGATGTTGATGGTGATTGACCCCCTCCTGATGAGAGGATCGATGGTGATGACGATGGTGATGATTTCCCCCTCCTGGAGAGATGTTTCCCCGGCAGAACAGCTCCGCCGAAGCCCTAGATTGGTTCCGCCAAGGTTCCGCCTCATGGCGGCGGTGTCTCGTCCCGAAAGCTTGCTTATGATTTTTTTTTCAGGGTAAAAGACTTCATATAGTAGAAGATGTGCACTGGAGGCCTGCCAGGGGGCCCACGAGGTAGGGGGCGCGCCCAGGGGGGTAGGGCGCGTCCCCACCCTCGTGGATGGTGGGTGGCCCCCCTCTGGTATTTTCTTAACTCAGTATTTTTTATTAATTCCAAAAATAACTTCCGTGGAGTTTCGGGGCTTTTGGAGTTGTGCAGAATAGGTCTCTAATATTTTTCTCATTTTCCAGCCCAGAATTCCAGCTGCCGGTATTCTCCCTCTTTGTGTAGACCTTGTAAAATAAGAGAGAAAGGCATAAGTATTGTGACATAACATGTAATAACAGCTCATAATGCAATAAATATCGATATAAAAGCATGATGCAAAATGGACATATCAAAGATTTTTATCGGTCGAACCGCTATGTCAACATACGTTATTCCCTTTGTCATCGGTATGTTACTTGCCCGAGATTCGATCATCGGTATCTTCATACCTAGTTCAATCTCGTTACCAGCAAGTCTCTTTACTCGTTCCGTAATGCATCATCCCGCAACTAACTCATTAGTCACATTACTTGCAAGGCTTCATATGATGTGCATTACCGAGAGGGCCTAGAGACACCTCTCTGATACTCGGAGTGACAAATCATAATCTCGATCTATGCCAACCCAACAAACACCTTCGGAGATACATGTAGAGCATCTTTATAATCACCCGGTTACGTTGTGACGTTTGATAGCACACAAGGCATTCCTCCGGTGTCTGGGAGTTGCATAATCTCATAGTCTGAGGAATATGTATTTGACATGAAGAAAGCAGTAGCAATGAAACTGTAACGATCATAATGCTAAGCTAACGGATGGGTCTTGTCCATCACATCATTCTCCTAATGATGTGATCCCATTCATAAAATGACAACACATATCTATGGGTAGGAAACATAACCATCTTTGATTAACGAGCTAGTCAAGTAGAGGCATACTAGGGACACCTTGTTTTGTCTATGCATTCACACATGTACTAAGTTTCCGATTAATACAATTCTAGCATGAATAATAAACATTTATCATGATATAAGGAAATATAAATAACAACTTTATTATTGCCTCTAGGGCATATTTCCTTCACATACACCGGTAATTTTTCTCCCAACGATGTGATCCTTGACTGCTAATCGTCTCTACTGGGTGCAAAATCGGCTGGTCTTAGCTTCGGTATTGGAGGTTATCGGCTGCATGTTTTGGTGATTCGATCTCTCGTGCTCGGCGCAGAGGTTTGGAGTGCTCGACGGAGTAAAAGATGGAAATTGATGAGTGCTGACTCAACTTCTGCTTGATGTGTGGATTTCATCTTGTCCAAGGTGCCCCATGTGACTTTTCTAAATGGCTCTGTTGGGCGGGTGGAACTCTCGGCGGGATGGCACCGATGGTCCATGGACATGGCTGGTGTCCTTATGCACTGCTCGGCAGCATGTGTTGCAGGGGTGTGCTTCTAATTGTGTGGCTAGGTCTCCGTCTGGATTGTGCGTCTTTGTAGCCATGCGATGATGTATCAGCAGGTGATGACAACATAGTGCGATGTCGGCTAGGTGGTGCCCTTTCAATGCAGGAGCTTGAGTTCAAGGGGTGAAAACTCGATCTTCATTAGTTGGATCAGAAAAATGGCGGCATTCACGATGTTTCCTTGTTAAAGACATTGCATGGAGTTTATGTAGACTACTCTCCTAGGTGAAAACTCATTGTGTCAAGTTAAACTTTACAAACTTTGATCAAATATATATTAAAAATGTCAACATCTACAATACCAAATATATATTCCATGAAACTACATTTCATAATGAATCTAAGAATATTGATATGATATTGTGAATTTTAATACTTCTTTCTATAACTTTGGTCAAAGTAAAGATACTTTTTCCTATATGCAGACTAGAAAGGACCGGCGGGAGTACTAGGTTGTGATCCTCGATGTCTTGAGTAGCTCTTTAGGTCGCGATAGTACAAAGGCCACGTGTAATTCATATCTACTCGATATTAATATATTTCCGTGATTAAAAAAGTAGTACAGTTTCGACAACTACGTCACAAGTGTCTGATGATTTTAGGTTCTCTCTCATTAAGGTGGCAGCTTTGATGTGACTCTTTTGATACCGAGAAGTTAGTTGGGCATGTGTAGGTGTAGGTCTAGTCATCGATCTACGGTAGTCATTGGAAACAATATCGAAAGTGATGCGCAAACGAGACTTCCCTACACGATCCTTGCACAACACTAACATGGACCATACAGAGTGGAAACAAAAAGGAAATCAACAGCTCATGTGAAATGTCCTCCATGCATTTTTATCGTCTGTGCAGCATCACTCAAAAAATGACAATCATCTCTGATAATCTTTACATAATTGCGTTCGAGCGGGGATCTACTCATCTATGTTCTACCCTCTCCATTTTTATTTAGTCTTTGTATTAGTTTTTGTCAAAGTCAAGCTTTATAAACTTCGACAAAGTTTCTAAACAAAACATTAACATACACAATAACAAATCAATACCATTAGATTCATTAGTAAATGTACTTTCACATCATATAGATTTGTGATGGCAAATGTTTATATTGTTTTCTATAAACATGGCCAAACTTTACAAAGTTTGACTTTAATCACGGAGTAAATAAAAATGAAGTGAGTATTTCCTTCCTTCGGTATGTATGTTGTATTTCGTGTTCATAAGAAAAATCAAATCATTTGACAAAATAAATATTCATCAATGATTATTCACTTGATCAATTAGGATTATTTTAATTCAATATGTGCTCCTGTGATGCTGACCTTAAGCGCATCTACAGTTGGATGCCTCAAAGCCTCTCTCATACGCCTGCAGACACGCCCGATCAGTGACCAGACAAGAGAGAAGAAAAAAAATGACCCAACCAGATCCCTCATATCATCCCTACACGTCCAGACTGTCCTGGACCCTCATATCCATCTCAAATGTAGGGGGGTATGAGGGCTCGCGGAAGCGGCCGGTCAGTCTGCCACAAAGGACGCGGCCTCATCTGGGGTCATCTTTTCTCTTTCTTTATTCATTCTTTTCTTTCTTTTTGTCCATCTCCACCAATCACGTGCATGGAACCGGGCATAAGAGGAAAGAAAAAAGGATTGTGACTTCGCGAACGGACAATAGAGGCTCAAAATGAATAGGCCCGATCACTGACCGGACATGTCAACAGACGTTTAGGGGTCATATTTGCTATTTGCTATGTCCGGCTGTAGATGCTCTAACCTATGAGTCTATCACCCAACACCCATGGTCTCGTGAACCAACCTGTGGTTGGATGGTTAGAGGGACTGTGGTATCCTCAGTCTACCAGGGTTCAAGTCCTGGTGCTCGCATTTATTTCTGAATTTATTTCAGGATTTCCGGCGATGCATATTAAGTGGGAGGAGAAGGTTTTTTTCCCGTCGACGACAAGATGCCTACAGTGACTTCGTAAATTTCAAAATGATATGCCGGTTCAGTCTTTTGAAGATGCTCATAGAGATAGATGGTGTGGGTGTGCGTTCATAGGGGTAAGTGTATGCGCGTGTATACGAGCGCTTGCGTTTGCACTGTGTTAAAAAAAACACATGGTCTCTCTCATGGACGCTCTTCTTTTTAGTTGGTGTTTCCCGAGTCATGCATATGCATGGTACGTATGGTACGTGAGTAACAAGAGGCCGACACACTTGAATTTGTGATGGACCCATGCACGCATCGTTATCGATCCCATGCCACCACATGCATGATGCATCGTGTTGATGACGCAAGGGACCGTCCAATATGCTACCTCTTCGCTTGCTATTCCTACATGTTCGGACAAATACGTAGTACGCTACACGTACTGTCTCCGGTCAACCGTTGAATCGATTAGGACAGTAGGTCCTAGCCTTGGCCACGTCTCTATCCGAAATTGGGGATGATCAATCAGCGCGGTAGCTTGCTAGGGAACCCCTCGTCGGAGATGGCGCCTTGGCCTTCTTGGTCTCTGAGGTGGTGGCGACGGTGGCCGGTAGGTCAAATGGATGCAGAGTTCCTATTCGCCTATTTGTCGGTGAAACAAACTCTTAAGTTAAAATTCCGGTCGATTATACCTTAAACTATGCAATCCCCGTCAAAATTAAACCCTGACATCGCTTGGCGTTGAAGTACATGCGCCCGCCTGCTCCAAGCTAGAGTGACATGAACCGTCAAGGCAGTGGCGCTGGCTCGTCAATGGGTTCCTCGTCCATCGTCTCATCATCGTACCTGACATCTGGCAAGCTCGCCGGGAAGCTAGCCTCTGTTCGGCTCACGCGTCGGGCCTGCCAGCTGGTCGCAATGCGATAAGCCCCTGCTTCTGCTATGTCGAGGGGCCCTTCCATATACATCGCTCTATAGCTGACGGTCACGGCGTAGATGGTGCACCAAGGAGTATCGTCGGGGGTGGAGGTGGATAATTCCGGGCCTGACCACACATTAATTTGGCTTAATGAAGATTACCAGATCATTAATGATGTTCTATCTCGAAAACTACATTATTTTATGCATTTCCAAATAGTGCAGAACACAGCAGAAACTTTCTTTTCCTTGTTTTGGGAGGTTTCTATCCAGGTCCCAAAGCAAATACTTGACGTGCAATAACGGGCAGGGCAAGGACCTGGATGCGAAACGGCCCTGTCCTTAAGAAAAAGAAAAGGGCATGCAAAAAGAGAAAGAAAATAGAAAAGAAAGGGAGAAAGGGTCCCTCCCTCGCTGCATCCATGGTACAGACGTTGACGTCACCTTACGCAAGTCGTGGCAGGTCTCCTCTCCACCACACACGTGCATGGCACGTGTGGAGCAAGCCACCTGTTTTGTTGGGCCTTGCCCGGCCAAGCCTGCCTCTTTCTGCCTGTCTCCGGAACGCAAGGGAAGGGAAAGGGAAGCAGTAGGAGTACTGCTGTGTTTGGATTTCTGGAAAAAAATTCATTTTTTTTTCTGCTGCTCGTGCTTTGGTTTTTGGCTCCTGCTAAGTTGCGTCCGTCAGAGGCCGATTCCAATGGTTTTTGTGCTGTTTGGAGTGTTATTTTTCTTCTCAGGAGCAGACGTGTGTGTGGTGGATATCGTTTGAGTTTCTGTTTGTGTTTCATCTGTAGCCGGATGATGCTCTGATGTATTGGGATGTTGTATTCATGTGGCATTGTTTGCCTCTTGTATGTATCCCGTCTATTATGTAATGTTGATGTAATGATATCCACCTTGCAAAAGCGCTTCAATATGCGGGTCTATCCTTGGTGGGACCTTCGAGTTCCTTTTGGATAGGGTCGCATATTGGGCGTGACAAGTCCGCCTGCCAAATTTCGTCGCATTCGGAGTCCGTTTGATAGCCCAACCGTCATCCGTAGCGGCACCGTTGCCGGTTTAATCGTCGGACGTTTCGGTCTCCGAAACTACCGCCGGGCCTCTCTTTCTCTCCTCTTCTCACAGCCCAGCCTCCCAGGCCCAAGCCGGCCTGCCTTCACCCTCTCCTCCCCGACCTTGGCTCGGCCCATGGGTGAGCCCCCCCCCCCCCCCCAGCCCCTCCAGATCCGGCCCGTTATGTTTTTTTTTCCTGTTCTGTGAATTTCCTATTTTCCAAGGAATTGGCAGAATTGCAGAAAACCCCTCCATATTCATGCATTCAATATCTCTCAAACCGTGCATTGGAATTAAATAAACTTTACATGTAAAATGCTTAAAATTTTGTGTAGATTAATAATATGCCATTTTCATCCATGTTTAAAATGTTTAAAATGTTGTTTGTTTAATTTTGCATAAATGTCATGTTAAAATGATTTAATTCATAACTAAATAACCGTAGCTCGGTTTTAAATAAACTTTATATGTAAATGGGGTGGATAAATGCCTAGTTTAACATGATCCACTTTATTTTGCTGTTTAACAACTCTAAAATTACGTAATAGTCAGAACAGTACCAAACTGGAATATGAACATGAGGATTTTCCGGAATTGTTGTTTGTTGTTCCGGCCTCATTTAAACTTGCCTAAATAGTTAGTTTACTTATGCTTCACCCCTTGCCATGTTTAACAACATTTAACATTGTTGTGTACCTAAACGAGAGTGAACTAAATAACTCAGATGTGGTGTTTCGTCAATATGCAACTCGTTGCACATTGAGCTCCACTTAACTTGTAGTATTGTTTGTTGCACTTTGCCATGCCATGCCTCTTTAAACCGGACATGCATCATACTTGATTGTGCATCATGCCATGATTATGCTTGTGCATTTACCATGTTGTTTGTTTGTTTCCGGTGTTGCTTCTTAGTTCCGGTAATGTTGCGATTGTGAGGATTCGTTTGACTACTCCTGTTCGTCTTCTTCATGGACTCGTTCTTCTTTCTAGCGGGATTTCAGGCAAAATGACCGCTACCCTGAATCTCACTACTATCATTGCTATGCTAGTTGCTTCGTTCTATCACTATGCTGCGTTACCTATCTTTTGCTCATCAAGCCTCCCAAATTGCCATGAATCTCTAACCTTTGACACCATTTCTAGCAAACCATTGTTTGGCTATGTTACCGCTTTGCTCAGCCCCTCTTATAGCGTTGTTAGTTGCAGGTGAAGTTGAAGATTTCTCCATGGTGGACAGGATTTTGGTTGGGATATCACAATATCTCTTATATTATTAATGCATCTATATACTTGGTAAAGGGTGGAAGGCTCGGCCTTATGCCTGGTGTTTTGTTTCACTCTTGCCGCCCTAGTTTTCGTCATACCGGTGTTATGTTCCCGGATTTATGGGACCCCCTTGACAGTTCGCTTTGAATAAAACTCCTCCAGCAAGGCCCAACATTGGTTTTACCATTTGCCTCACCACCACATATATTTCCCTTGGGAGTAATTAACCCAAGGGTCATCTTTATTTTAGCCGCCCCCGGGGCAGTGCTTGTCTAAGTGTTGGTCCGAATCGAGTAGACTGCGGGGCCACCTCAGGGCAACTCGAGGTCTGGTTTTACTCGTAGGATGTCTCATCCGGTGTTGCCCTGAGAACGAGATATGTGCAGCTCCTATCGGGATTGTCGGCGCATCGGGCAGTCTTGCTGGTCTTGTTTTAGCATTATCGAAATGTCTTGTAAACCGGGATTCCGAGTCTGATCGGGTCTTCCTGGGAGAAGGTCTATTCCTTCGTTGATCGCGAGAGCTTGTCATGGGCTAAGTTGGGACACCCCTGCAGGGTATAATATTTCGAAAGCCGTGCCTGCGGTTATAGGCAGATGGGAATTTGGTAATGTCCGGTTGTAGATAACTTGACACCAGATCCGAATTAAAATGCATCAACCGTGTGTGTAGCCATGATGGTCTCTTTTCGGCGGAGTCCGGGAAGTGAACACGGTTTCTGTGTTATGTTTGACGTAAGTAGGAGTTCAGGATCCCTTCTTGATCATTACTAGTTGACGACCGTTCCTTTTGCTCTCTTCTCGCTCTTATTTGCGTATGTTAGCCACCATATATGCTTAGTCGTTGCTGCAACCTCACCACTTTACCCCTTCCTTTTCCATTAAGCTTTGCTAGTCTTGATACCCATGGTAATGGAATTGCTGAGTCCTCGTGGCTCACAGATTACTACAACAACAGTTGCAGGTACAGGTTGTGCGATGATCATGACGCGAGAGCGATGCTTGCTTGCGTTGAGTTCTTCTTCTGCTTCTTCGATCAGGGGATAGGTTCCAGGTTGGCAGCCTGGGCTAGCAGGTTGGCAGCCTGGGCTAGCAGGTTGGATGTCGTTTGAGTTTATGTTTGTGTTTCATCCGTAGTCGGATGATGCTCTTATGTATTGTGATGTTGTATTCGTGTGGCATTGTATGCCTTATGTATGTATCCTTATCTATTATGTAATGTTGATGTAATGATATCCACCTTGCAAAAGCGTTTCAATATGCGGGTCTATCCTTGGTGGGACCTTCGAGTTTCTTTTGGATAGGGTCGCATATTGGGCGTGACAAGTTGGCAAGTACATGAACAGCTACAGCCTACATGGCGGAGGGAGCGGGCCGCCGTCGGTCCAGTCCGAGAGGAGCGGTGGGGGCCTCCAGTCCGTGCAGAGCCACGTGTAGGGATGCCAGTGGCCAGGAGAGTTGACTGCCTGTACAGGGGGCGCGCGGCTACGTGGGTCACGTCCGACGCGACGCGCGCGATGGCCTCCCTCATGCTGATGGAATCGCTCGCTGGCACCTGCTCCGTATGTATTTTAGCATTGTCTTTCCTTTTCTCCGTCTGTGCGTGGCATGCCCATGATGCCATCCCTTCCGCCGTTGGATTGGACCGCCCATCCAACACAAGCAGGGCAAAGGTAGAGACGCAGCACTTGACTTTCGGTCTCATGTAGTATATCCATGAGACCCATGCATGCAGGCAGCACGCAGCAGCTCCTACCTCTTACTCGTTGACCCGGACCTCTTACTCGTTGGCGCAAGGCTAGCCCGCTGTTTCCCTTCAAAACATATAACATATGTAGAGCGCGAAATCCATCACCGGGAGGAGTTCATGCCGGTGCTGCAATACCGGTGCTGTTGCTGCACCACCTTCCAGTTCCAGCGCTAGCTTCCTGCCCAGTAAAGCTGGCAAAAGGTGACATGGATATAGCGGGTTAACTTAACCAAACAGCCGGCCTTCCCAACGATCACGTTTTCCTTCAAACATTATGCTCGGCTAGGCCAGGGATCAGATAGCCACAGCTCGGCTAGTTTCTGGAGCTGCGACGTGCCAGTCCTAGAACTATACGTCAGAATTAATTGTCCCGTCAGAGAGAGATTGGTGGATGGGCCGGGAGAGCACAACAAAACACGAAGGCCCCCAGCCCTCCGGTCACAGCATAGGGCTAGCCACTCGGCTGCTCACGCTGACAATGAAACCAGTTACATATTCCCTCCGTTTTTATTTACTCTACATATTAGAATTGACTGAAGTCAAACTTCGTAAAATTTGATCAAGTTTATAGAATATAATATAGACATTTATCATAATAAATCTATACGATGTGAAAGTACATTCAATAATGAATCTAATGTTGTTGATTTGTTATTGCATATCTTAATATTTTTGTTTATAAACTTGGTCAAAGTTTACAAAGCTTGACTTTGACTAAAGCTAATATGCGAACTAAATAAAAACGGAGGGAGTACGTTGAAAAGCTATTCTCTTCAAGATTCCCTCGTCTTTGTAATTTACTAGGCCTCGTTTCTGAACATATTAGTATAGTACTACCAGAAAGGTAGAGCACGTTGCATACACTCCACTATTTAATAAATGAACCATCAGAGATTACATGTTACGTTAAATAAATTAGTATAAAATTAAGTCAATTATTTTGGGAAGTACAAGTTTTGATCCGCTCATGCATGTGAGAACGAATGCATTGTCTACTGGTCACTGCCACTAGGCGGGGGCATGCACGGCTCGGCTCTAATCGTTGGTGCTTGCTAGTGCCGCATGCATGCAAACAATTATGGAATCTACTTCTACCAGTATCGCGCGTTAGAGCTACTACCAGTAGCTAGCAAGGCATTGTTGGCAGAGTCTAACCTCAAATGGCTATGTGACATAAATCCAAATTCAACTTTGAACATAGGCACCACCGGAGAACCGTAAACTCAGATTTGACTTTGGATTGCTAAAGTTGAGCCAAAACGTACTCCGTATATCATCTTCTTCCAACTGGATAGAATTTGTTTTTTGGCGAAAAAACTGGATAGAATTAACATACAGCAGCCGTACCCGTAGTGTTGTACCGGTCTTTAGCTAGAGACAAGGGACCAAATGCATAAGTTAAGTTGCAAAGAATCTATGTGCTGACACCATTCTAGAGACAAGGAGCGTGCATTCCCTGACCCCGTCTTCTTCACTCACGGCTTCACACCACCCTGCGTCGTCGCTGCGGTACATGCTTCCATGCCGCGCCGTGCAGCCACTGCGTACGTTCAGACTTCAGACTTCAGACCTGGAGGAATTAATCCGCGCGATGTCACCCAGCATCCGTGTTAAGGCACTGACGTGGGCGGTTGACTTTTCCGCCGTACATTACGTAACTTTCGAGTTAAATTCTTGGTCATATTTCGTAGCGACGCACGGCCGATATAATGGTCAGTGGATTGAGGGACGATTTCACGGGGACGGTCAGCACGGACGCAGTCACGTAGGTGCCAAAGTTGACGGTACCGTGCGTGCGTGCGTACGTACAAAAAGCATGCAGACGCAGTTACCGATGAAAAATATGGTACTACTCTTAACCACCCACATCTGGTTTAGCAGCATAACTAGATTTCCTCATGCAATCTGTTACACATGCATTATCGATCAGCCTATGCTGCCAGCCTTCAAAGATAATTAAGCATGAGCTAATCATGCATGCACGCACGGGATTAAGTTACTGATCGAGTAGGGCAAACAATGCATGTTCATGATTAGTACCGAGTGTAGCAATCAAGGAGCTGGGTGCCGTACAACACGAGAGACGACTGGAGACACCAGTAGAGTACTGGTCCACTGAGGACTGACGATAATTAAGCTGGGCAGCTGTTGATCGAGATAGATAGGACACGAGGGAGGCACAGGACACATGTTTATCTTTCTCCTTTTTTTTTCTTTTTCAGAGAGAAAAGTAACATGTGATACGTGAGGGGAGTGGGGCCCACTGGGCCTGCTTGAGGACCACAGACAGCGAGGGAGCCCCCTGAGCCGTTGCCGTCAGCCCCTACCCACCTACGGCCCATTTACGCGGCCCCATGCCATGCCCCCTCTTGGAATCCATCTGTCCATGACCCCACGACCGATTCGTAAATCTCAACATGATATGCCGGCTCAGTCTCTCGGAGGTGCTCATAGGAGTAGGGGTGCGTGTGTGCGTTTATAGGGATGAGTGTATGCGCGTGTATATGAGCGCTTGTGTCTGTACTGATGCTCAAAAAAAAACAATTCATCGTTTGTATTTCCTCCGTCCCAAAATTCTTGTCTTACAGTTATGTAAATACGGATGTATCTAGTTACATTTTAGTGTTAGATACATTCATATCTTGATAAATGTAAGACAAGAATTTTGGAACGGAGGAAGCATGTTTCTCTGGCAAACGAGTCGCCACCGAGCTGGCTCACGTTTTGTGCATTACTAGTGCTTATAGTAATTGCCTACTGGTGCTATGTCGTCTGTCAAACTATGCCTGGCCATTTCGTTATCCATTTCCTAACGGAGGATTATTGGATGGATCGTGTCCGTAGCCCCGGCCATCTTGGGACGCCCCATCCTTGCCGACCCACCTTGACCCTATGGCAGCAAAGCTGCAGCATGGATGGCCAGCACGTTGTACGCTGCATGCCATGGCATGCCATCCAAGTTGTGTACTCCGTTGGATCCGATATTTCGGGATGCACCGTGCCCGCAGCGAGGGTTCAGGGAGTACATGCACGCATGCAGCATGGACCCGACTGGTGAGACATGTATGTACGTCGCGGAGCAGAGCAGAGCCCGACGCCGGCACAAACAAAACCCGACGCCGCCGGTCCCTCACCCAACACACACACGCAGCAGCTCCATGGCTCTATGCCAGAGCACATACACACAGGCGGACACGCACAGTGCTCTGCATTATTGCTCGTTCGTTGCCGCTACGCATCAACTTAATCATCTGCCATCTGGTCCAGGCAATGGTCCACGCATGGTGGACGTGCGTACATTGCAATCGCGTGGCGCGGCCCATTATTGAGTGAGTACGCCCACGCAAGCTTACAAAACATTTGGTGACCGCCGCTTCAGTGGCATGTCTCCCCTCGCTCGCCATGCATCCCGCCTGTCCGTCGTCCCCTTCCTGCCGCCTCATCGGCTCGTCCGGCACCCTACCTTTGGTATATTCTCCATTTTTAGGGGATACATACCATTGGTATATTCATCGGGTATTGTAGTCAAATTGAAAAGCCAACTGCAATACATGCATCATTAGCAGAAAGCCATGATGATATATTTGGCCAACACTTTGCATCGAACTACCTCCGCCGCTTATCCTCCGCGAGCTGGCTTGGAGCAGCGAGTTGCTGAACCACACGCCGGCTTGGGGCGACATTTGCTCCGTCGTGCTAGGTGTGGGAGGTGGAGCAGCGAGCTACCTCGCTCGTATCCACCTGGCTCGGTTGGCTACCTTGCCGTCTTTTATCCCGGAGAACTGCTCTTTATGCACGTCGGATGCCATGGAAAGATTGAAAAAATGATGGAAGGAGCAGATGATAAGCGGCGGTGCAATTCTTGCCTGATGTATCTCGTTTAAATAGAGGGTGGACGGTAGGAGATTGCCCGGTGTTGCGTTTAATGCCGACCAGCTCTTGAACGAAGTGTGGCCGAAATAGGTTTCTCGGCTTCCACATGGCTTTAATGAAGGCGTTTTAATGCGGCGAGGAGGCTTGTTCAGCCGGACATGCAGTGGACGACACCCTCGGTCGGCGCGCTGCTTCAACGATGGTGGCGGTGAAAGGTTGCCTCCACCCTGAGCCACCTTTAATATGAAGCGCTGCGCTCTACAACGGCATGAATGCGGGCAGCTGACAACGGGCAAAAAACGCGCGCGGAAGGAGGAGGGGTTTTTAGTGGGCACAGGCGATCAGAAACGGGCGTGACAGTGGTCTCGAATCCCACAAAACTTCCCACGCTTGTCCGGTTTACGGGAGAAAGTACGTCCAGACTACACCGCGGGTTGATAAAGGACCGCATTGGATGGTTTCTGCGGTCCGAACGAATGCGGGAGGTTTGAGGGTCGCATTTGAGAGTATTGTCAGTGTCAATGAAACAAATATGTTACAAGTACTCCCCTTTGACGACGAATGTACACAGTTGATTTGTTTTGGGGATCGATATATTCGTCTTGGAAACTTGTGTACACAGGAGTAAAAAAGTGTAAGGCTGGTCAGTTGGTGGTGGCCTGCATCATGATGCTGTAATCACACGTACAGAGCTTCAGATTATGGTGCCCTAAACTAATCGGCGCCCCGTATCAAATCCAGGCTTATCTTACTCTCCCTGCACACGCTCCAGCTGCTGCTGCTGCACACGTATACAATTATTCCAGATCTCGATGCATGCGTTGAGAAGCAGCGAGCTGAGGATCAATCAACAGTACAGTACAGGTTGTTGGACTCAAAACTTGGTTGTGGAAATTGTCAAGGCATTCAAAGTTTGCTTCATCCTTTCTTTTTTCCATCTTTGTAGATGACAGCGGCGAGTAGCTCGATCGAGTCCAAGAAGAGTGACGTTGGGGAAACGACTCTGGTGGGCCCTGGCCGCTAGACATGTCAGGCACACGCCGACGCAGCAGCTCGGACCATCGCCGTCTCGTCTGCTTCCGCCACGCGCGCCTCCAGCGTTCTCTAGCGCGCGCGCTCTCTCTCTCTCTCTGTAATGAAATGGAGCGAGACGAGGACGACCACTGCTGGTTTTCGTCTGCTTTTCATTTACTAGTTTTCTCTCAAGGCATCTAGTATCTGCTTCATCTTGTCTTGGAGGAGGGGAGAATATCATGTGCTCCCAACATCTACATGCTCTCATATTCCCATGCTCCCATATCTAAAAATGTTGTTTTAAGTGATTTAAAATATTCCAAACTTTTTTTGTGCATGATCACTAAACATGTGTACATCCCCTAAAAATTTCAGATCCACGCCCATATCTAAACTTTTTTTTCCATCTTTGTAGCAGACAGCGGCGAGTAGCTCGATTGAGGATTACGCCGACGCAGCAGGTCGGAGCATCGCCGTCTCGTCTGCTTCCACCACGCGCGCCTCCACCATTCTCTAGTTCTCTCTCTCTCTCTCTCTGTAATGAATCGAATCGAGACGAGGACGACGACTGCTGGTTTTCGTCTGCTTTTCATTTACTAGTTTCTCTGAAGGCATCTAGTATCTGCTTCATTTTATCTAGAAGCAGGGGAGAATATCATGTGCGCCCAACATCTATTTTTTTACGTGAAAACTTTCGATATGTTCCTCGACAGTAAGAGGTGGCACAAAGAACACCAGAAGTAAAAATTACATTCAGATCCGTAGACCATCTAGCGACGACCAGAAGCACTGAAGCGTGCCGATGGTGCATCGCCGCCATCGCCCCTCCCTCATCGGAGTCAAGCAAACATTGTTGTAGTACACAGTCAGAAAGTCATCGTGCTTAGACTCCATAGGATCATCGCATCAGAACAGCAAGCGCCGCCGATAAAGAGAAGCGATTATCGGAAGGATCCAACCTGCAAACACACATACGTAGACGAACAAAGACCGGCGATGCTACAAGGGCAAATTTGACAAATTTGACCTATAGACGAAATTAAATCACAGAATGAACTGTCCGTGAAATTATTTCACGCGGTTGACCCGTGGCGCCTAGCTCTCAGGCGCTGCACTAGTGCAACGCCCGGGAGCTAGGCGCTGCACTAGTGCAACGCCTAGGAGCTAGGCGCTACACTGTATAGTGTGGCGCCTAGCTCTCAGGCGCTGCACACCACTTAGTAATTTTCTGATCACACGTGTGCGACGCTGGTCGTGTAGCGCCTATCTCTGAGGCATTGCACAGTGTACTGTGGCGCCTTCGTGGCGGGCGTCACACAAAAAGGTCAGCCGCGTGAAATAGTTTCACGGATAGTTCATTCTGTGATTTGATTTTGTCTATAGGTCAAATTTGTCAAATTTGCCCGCTACAAGCATCACCGGGGGTTAGATGGGGAGGACCCTATTCCATCTTCAAGAAACCGCCGCTGCCTCGTTTTCTTGAGTATGGCACAAACCCTAACAAAGCTTAACAAAACACCTAAAAACGAAGCCCTCCCGCTAGCAAGAGCCAGGATCCACCGCGTCTCCATGGTCCAAGGACCACTGGAGACGGGGCGGATCGGCGCCGGCACCGGCGAGAGGTAAAGAAACCCTAGATAGGTATATCTGGCCTTCACAGAGTAATTTTTCGTACTCGGCTTACACCCGCCCAGCATCTACTTGCTCTCATGCATCAATGTTTTTTATAAATTGTTTAACTGTTTTACAATATTCTAATTTTTTTGAGAATGTTCATAAGACGTATGGTATGTCCACATCCCCTAAAAACATTCCAATCCAAACTCAAATACACATGGAGAAACAAAAAAAGACAAACTCAACATGAATAGTGTGGCAAGAGGACAAAAGCAAAAATAGCACAATTCACATGTAGATTTCTCTTTTTCACCTCATTGTATATTTGATTTTGGATCTGAAAATTTTCAAGGATGTAAACACATATCTTGTGAACATTCACAATTTTTTTAAATATCTAAAATAACATTTTAGACATTGAAGCATGTATATGTTGGGAGCACAAGATATTTCCCACTTGGAGGAGGATATGCTGCGTGACCTGGACTAGTGGCAGCAGCGAATTTCATTTCATCCACCCACTGGATTGATTTTTCTGCGTTTCTGTCTGAAGGTCCACGGGCACGTAATGATCCGCTATTCCAGAATTCACTGGCCCCGTCCTAGTGATTTAGAATTCACAATTCCATATTTCTATGGTTTGGTTAGTTGCTTAATTACGTTTGGTTTACTTCAATTCGCGGTCCTATGATGCTGACCTTAGCCCTTCACACATGGTCTCTCTCATAGACCCTCTCTTAATTAATTTCACTTCATGTTTCCTGAGTCATGCATATGCATGGTACGTGGCTAGCGTAGTGCAAACGTGTGCGCGGAAGAGGCCGACACACTAGAATATTGGTTTTTTTGAAGGATAGAATTTTGGTTTTGGATGGACCCATGCTGCCACATGCATTAGTGTGTTGATGACGCAAATTGTTGGTAAATTATAAATCAATCCGCACATGATTGTCGTCGCACACATACGTATTCTGTCCGGGCAACGGTTAGAACGACAACGGCAGTCGGTCCTAGCTTTAGCCACATCTATCCCAAATTGGGGGAGATCAATCAGCTCGCTATATTATTAGGGAAGTGACGGCAGCACCTCTTGGCGCGCTCGATCAGTATCGACCGTGGCCGATGAGTAATTGGAGGGCCCCTTCTATTTGTTGCTTTAAGCGAGCAATAAGGGTAGCGCCTCAAGCAGATTCATTCCTATTCTTATTCTTTATGAATATTTGAAATGTTTTGATTATCTGTATTCATATTTAATAAAATTCCTATTATCAGGAAATATCGGCTTAGAAATTGAAAATAATTATGTACTGTAAAACTGAAAATGATCGCTTACCTGAACATAGATGCTGGTTATTTGACATGAAATACTCATCTCATAGTCAAATGCTTGCTATTCTGGTGCGGTGGTCCTCCTGGACCTTAGCACGACGACTTCTCGACTGTCTATTATAACATGATTTGCCCGTCTCCGGTGAGGGAGGTGCGATGACGGTGGCGTGTCTTCTGCTCGCTCAAGTGTTTGTAGTCGTCGCTATGCCTTCTACGGCCTATGTCTTCTACGGCTTGTGTGTAATTTTTACTTCTAGTGTTCTTGTACTCCCTTGAAAGAAGATGAATATATCGGAAGTTTTTCCCACAAAAAAATGTCCATGTACTAAGATCAGACATTTGCATATATAAGTTTAAAGAAAAATCAGACATTTTCCCTACAAAAGGGGAAATAAACATAATAAAAAAAGAAAGAAAGAGGACAAAACTACAAGAAAAGAAAGGAATGCAATGATTGTTTATGTACTAAAATTGTTCATATATTTTTTAAAAATCTATGATGTAAAATTATCATGAAAAACATTCAAGTATTAAAAAAAAGAAACACTTTCAAAATAAAAATGAATAATTAACTAAATGATTCATTTTTTCAAAAAACAATAACAAAATATTTATGCGTCATAGAAGTAATGCTCATGTGTTCCAAATAAATAAAACATGTGCAAATATCAAAACTCAATTTATGTATTTGAAATAATATTCTTCAATTTGCAAGGAGAAGTAAAATATTAAAAAAATATACAAAGTTTTCTTTTGAAAGAAAGATAAAACTATGAGATAAACGTTTAAAATGAAACAAAAAATAAATAAACATGAAAAACAAAGAGAAAGGAGAAAAGTAAAGGATGTGAAAAACAAAGAATACCTAAAAACAAGAATAAATAAAAATAAAAATGAAATGAAACATGAATAATGAGAAAGGTAAATAAAACTACCATGGAAAGAAAGACCAAAATATTGGAAGCAGCAAAAGAAAAAATAAATTGAAGAAAGTTGTGTATGCTTGCTAACAACTATTCTGGAATTTTGATAATAATTAAAACACCAAATCCATATGACTATGGAGAGTTTGAACTATTTATCTTGTCGAGCAACAAGAATTTCAACGAATTGACACGCACTACTGTAGGTTTAGGCTCAAAGTTACACAAGGCCACAATGGGCACAGTTTTTTTTCTTTTGGGGCAAAACCCGCCCCCTATATTGATTAAGAATAATGTTCATAAAAATACAATGTTTATATCTGGAGGCTGGAGAACCTACAAATGTCAGTTCCCGGAAGACCTAGAGCAAATTTTGTGAGGCTACATGCCTCGATATTTGAGTTCCTACCTTTTGAAGGTGAAAGAGCAGGATCCGAACCATGACTCCATGGATTACTTGATCTCCTTGACTATATTCACATGCAAACCTCATGTTCCACATTTAACCTCATGCACCACTCCTTGAAGTGAGAAGCAACCACTAATTTGGAGATATTGAGATCGACAGCTAACGCCGAAGCAAGCTTCATGGCATGCAAGGGTTTCAAGTACAGCCGGATCAATAACACCAGGAAGTTTCTGGGCTGAAGACCCTAGATAATTCCCTTGCGGGTCCTTGCAGATGGCTGATGAAGAGCCCCCGCTCCGTCAACACGAATTTTAGCGCCTCGGGGTTGGGGAAAACCATCGGGTTGTGTTCACCGGTGCTTGCAGAACCGCACTTCTCACAGCCGGTCGTGGTTTACAAACTTCGGTCTAAAAAATATACCTCATGATGAACTGATGTGTTGATTGTGTGCTCTGAATTTTTTGCTCGTCTAAAGCCTTTTCTTCTTGCTTGCCAGATTGCCACAATGAGCATTGAGCAACTGGGAGATTGAATATCTGCACACACGCATGGGAGGAGCGGGCCAAGATGGTCACGCACAAATTGCCGAAATATTAATGAGCTACCGATATCATGACTTGTCGTTGGTCCCTGTTGGCCTAAAAAAGTGCCGTTGGTCACTGAGAGAGGAAGCAACTTGGCAAATGGCAAAGGCACACGAGGAGGAGGGCATTGACATCCTGCACGCGCAAAAAGTTTGGTAACGTTATTAAGGAAATTAACAAGTCTCGCTCTCGCCTAGAGGAGCTCATGTCTATGAATGCAGACAGGAAAGAAATCAGAGAGGCGACCGACCGGATGAATGAACTACTCTATAGGGAGGAGATGTTGTGGATGCAGAGATCCCGTATTGCATGGCTACGGGAAGGGGATCGCAACACCCAATTTTTTCACCGGAAAGCGGTGTGGCGTGCTCGGAAAAACCGTATTAAATCCCTCATTGATGAGTCAGGGGTCACGCATAAGGACCATGGATCCATGGCGGCTATGGCCACGGCCTATTTCTCTAAACTTTTTACTGCTGACACTTCTCTTTGTGCGGACCCTATTATTGATTTGATACAGACTCGTGTTACTGACAGTATGAATGATGGCCTGTGCGCAGATTTTTCGGACAAGGAAATTGCTGATGCTCTATTCCAGATTGGGCCGCTCAAGGCACCAGGTCCGGATGGATTTCCCGCTCGCTTCTTCCAGAGAAACTGGGCAGCTATGAAGGAGCAGGTTATTACAGGAGTGAAGGAGTTTTTCCGGTCCGGGAGTATGCCTGAGGGGGTGAACGACACTTCCATCATTCTCATTCCAAAGGTGGACAACCCGGAGAGGCTCACTGAGTTTCGTCCAATAAGCCTATGCAACGTCATTTATAAAGTGGTGGCAAAGTGCCTAGTGAACCGGCTGAGACCTATACTGGATGATATTATCTCCCCTGAGCAGAGTGCCTTTGTTCCTGGTAGGATGATTACAGACAATGCTCTAATTGCCTTTGAGTGCTTTCATTTTATTCAGCAAGAGAAGGATCCTAGTAAGAGCTTATGTGCGTATAAGCTAGATTTGTCAAAAGCTTATGACAGGGTGGATTGGATCTTCTTGGAGCGAATGATGAAAAAGATGGGCTTCGCTCGCCGATGGGTGGACTGGATTATGGCTTGCGTCACCTCGGTGAGATACACGGTTAAATTCAATGGAACCCTCTTGGAATCATTTGCACCGTCGCGTGGGCTGCGGCAAGGTGATCCTTTATCCCCATTCTTGTTTCTTTTTGTGGCTGATGGTTTATCCGCTTTGTTAAAAGATGGGGAGGAAAAAGGTGATTATACCCCGCTGAAAATATGTCGCAGAGCACCGGGCGTATCTCACCTTCTGTTCGCAGATGATACACTGCTATTTTTCAAAGCGCAGGAGGATCAAGCAAACAAGATCCACCAAGTGCTAAGTGTTTATGCTAATGCAACAGGGCAATATATTAATCCGGCCAAGTGCAGCGCACTGTTTGGCTCCTCTTGCCCCACGGATCAGCAGGATGTGGTGAGAAATACGCTACATATAGGCACTATTATCGAAGAGAAGTATCTAGGCCTGCCGATGCCTGAAGGTCGTATGTCACGTGGTAAATTTCAGAACTTGCAGTCTCGGTTGTTGAAACGGATTATTGCATGGGGTGACACCCTTTCTCTCGCGGGCAAGGAGACTATGATTAAGGCAGTTGCGCAGGCCATCCCTACTTATATCATGGGCGTTTTCAAATTACCTTTGTCTGTCTGTGATGACCTGAATAGGATGGTACGTAACTTTTGGTGGGGTGCATCGGAAGGCAAACGGAAAACACATTGGTTGGCATGGCCGAAGATACAAGCTCAGAAAAGCAAGGGTGGCTTGGGATTCAGGGATTTTCGCCTCTTCAACCAGGCTCTCCTAGCGAGACAAGCCTGGCGCCTGTTAACTAATCCCAACAGCTTGTGTGCGCAGGTTCTAAAGGCGCGGTACTACCCAGAGGGGCGCCTCGAAGACACGGTCTTCTCGGGGAATGCATCCCCGACTTGGCAGGCGATTCAGCATGGCCTTGAGCTCTTGAAGAAGGGCATCATATGGCGCATCGGGGATGGGCGAAACATCCGCATATGGCGCAACCGGTGGCTACCCAGGGAGCCGTCGCGTCAACCCGTGTCCCTGCAGGGCACGTGCCGCCTCAGGAGGGTGGCGGATCTCCTTGACGGCGACGGGTCCTGGCGCACGGACCTTCTTCATCGCTACTTCCTCCCAGCGGATATCGATGTCATCATCAGCATCCGTACTTCGCCTCGCGTCCCGGACGACATCATTGCATGGGCACCAGAGAGGAACGGTATCTTCACCGTTCGGTCCGCCTACCGCCTAGCCATGGACGAGCGCGAGCGTCCATTGGCGTCCGCCACGAGCAGGGCACCGAATGGTCGTCGCGCCATCTGGAAGATCATATGGGGGTGCCCTGCTCCCCCGAAGGTACGTGTTTTCGCCTGGAGAATCGTCACCAACTCACTTGCTACTTGGGCCAATAAATTCTCACGGCATCTCGAGCTTACTGACATATGCCCCCTCTGTGCTATGGAACGTGAGGACGGATTCCATGCGCTTTGCAGGTGCCCCTTGGCAAGGGAGCTCTGGCGCATCATGGCTTTGGACTGGAACATCCCCAAGGTGGAGTCCATCCACGATACAGGCCCAGAGTGGGTCTTCTCACTGTTGGACCCCTTGGACGACACGGCAAGACTGGTGGTGCTTATGACCATGTGGCGAATATGGCATGTCCGCAACGAGATCACTCATGCCAAGCCGCCACCCCCTGCCGAAGCTTCCAGGCGTTTTTTGCGCGGGTACATCAACTCACTTTTGTGCTTACAGCAACATCCTACGGGTGATCTAGTGAAGGGAAAGATGGTGGTCATTACATCACCACAATGTGCCCAGGTGCGCACGGAGACCAAGGCGATTGCGAGCTGGGCCCCCCCTATGCCGGGCTGGGCGAAGTTGAACACAGACGGGAGTTATATCGCAGCCACGAGCGCGGCGGGTGGTGGCATGATCCTTCGAGATGATAGAGGTGACATCATCTATAATGCATGCAGGGAGCTCCGCACATGCAATAATGCCCTCGAGGCAGAGCTAGCGGCGTGCAGAGAAGGCCTAGAGTTGGCCTTGTATCGGACAAACCTACCGATCGTGGTCGAGATGGATAGCACGGAGGCGGTGGCCATGCTTACAGGACGTCAGCGGGATAGATCGGTTCATCGTGCACTAGTAGAGGAGATTCGCAGCATGGCTAGTCTCGCTACTAGGGAGATCTCTTTTATTCACTGTAACCGTTCTCAAAACATTGTTAGTCATGAGTTGGCCGCCTATGGCCGTAGCACCCCGCGTACAGCAGTATGGCTTGCTGCTGGTATGGACTTTGTTGTAAACCTGGTTGCAGCTGAAAAGCCCCCGTGAGCTTAATGGATATTTCTTTTCACCCCGCAAAAAAAACAAGAGTAGTGATGTGACCTGCTAAGCTAGGTTAGGATAGGATTGGTTTGATTTGAATTGAATTGAATCCAAAGGCAAGGTTGGTTCGGTAGATATGCATGCCGCCCGACATGCATGGGCCTGCTCCTGCATGCATGTCCTTGTTGTGGACCGCTGCAGTGACACTGACAGAAGAGTGTGTGTACGTAAGTCACCTATATACACTGGTTTCTCTCTCTCAAAAAAAAATACACCGGTAGGCAGACGCAAGTGATGGCTCGTCGCTCTTTTTTCGAGGACAACAAATGCACGATGCTACTCACATCGTGTGTGTACAAATGAATTGTGAACACGCACAGTGATAGCGGTCGATGATCTTTGGGACACTGTTTGGCTTCACTTGAAAAAGGTGGCTGGCCTACAAATAATGCAGCTGCAATCACAAAAGCAATAGATATATGACCTGTAGTTTTTGTACCAGCAAATAGCAAATGAACGTACAACTGCACTGTGCACTGGGTTCATGGTTCACCAAACCTGACAGTATGCATGTATTAAAAGTTTCTGTAGCGTCCACACACGTGTACTGGGACGTTTTGCCTGCGACGTCGTACCGAGGGCCAGTTCTTTTGGGCAATTCTCCCAGAATTGACCCCCTCCCCAGCTTCTCCCAGAATTGCCACTCCATCTTTTTTTACAATTCCTAGCTAGTTAAGGTCTAATTAGCTAGGAATTGCAAAAAAAGATGGAGTGGCAATTCTGGGAGAAGCTGGGGAGGGGGTCAATTCTGGGAGAATTACCCAAAAGAACTGGATGTGAATGTCATTCTTGTGTTCTCAGAGCTCTAATGACATTATTGTTTCCGTAGCTATTTTCTAAGCAGTACTGCAGCAACCGTAAGCTATTTCTAAGTACTCGTCATGAGGACTAGTTTATGGACAAATAAACATACGCACCGAGTAATTTACGATCAAAGCAAGATCAGTGTTGGAAGGCAATATAACTCTCAATATTGATTGGGCGCATATATGGACGTATATACGTACAAGGTGCAGCCGGCTGGGGCGGCTGCTGCTGCTGGAAGAAGCCCGCCACGGGTTGTGGCAAGTACTGTGAGTACCGCGGCGTCGGCATGGGGAACCGTGGCACAGGAGGCGGCGGCTGCGGCTGCTGTTGCTGTCCACCGCCACGGGATGTCCCGACAGCAAGGGCCGTGTGAGTGGCCCTGGTTTTCACCATCTCCATCCTACGCTCCTCTAAGCATGAGTACGCCACAACCTTGAGGAAAATCGGCGAGGGAATCAAGGTGAGATTCGAAGTGGCGTTTCCAAACTCCTTGTTGAGGCTGGCGGTGAGTGTACTGACGAGCTCGTCGGAGATCGTCTCACCAAGATCACGGATGTCAATCGGTAAGCTTTTTGAGGCGCATGCAAAAATCATCAATGGACGAGTCGAGTTAATGGCACCCAAAAAATTCCTGCTGGTGGAAGACCCGTCATTGGAGTTGATTGTTGGTGAAGAGCCCATTGAGCTTCGTCCAAATAGTGAGGGCACCATCCTCATCGCTGACCACTGTGTGGAAGAGATCCTTCGAGATGGTGAGGTAGAACCAGCTGATGAGCATAGCATCGGCGATCATCCACTCGTCATCTCCTTGCATGAGGCTTGAGTCGACGGAGTCGTCGATGTGATCATGAAGATGGTACTCACGGAACACCAAGGAGAAGAAGGTTTTCCAGGCATAGTAGGTGGAGGTGGATTGATCTAGGTGCACGAGAACGCGATCGTGGATGTTGAGATCACGGATGAGGGTGGGATCGGGACCGACAAAGGTATTGGTAGCCAATGGCGGAGCTAGACAACATCTGTTGGGGGGGGGGGGGGGGGGGGGGGGGGCTAAACATAAAATACAAGAGTTTGGGGGGGCCAAAAGTTAAAAAAATTCTCATCTAAGCCCTCATAATTTTTTTCCTTCACAACTTGGTTCCATGTTGGGGGGGGGGGGGGGGGGGGCACAGCCCCCCCAGGTTCCTACATAGCTCCGCCGCTGTTGGTAGCACCGGAGGCGGAGGAGAGCGTTGAAGCCATGTCGTGCAAGGAAGAAGCAGCGGCAGTCGGGGTAGACATGAGGGTTTGGCGATCTGGTGGGGAGAGAGGGAGGGAGGGTAGGGTTAGCTGCGGCGGCTGGGGGAAGATTCTAACCATACATGCGATGATAGCCTATACATGTATATTCAATAATCGAGACATGAAAAGTATATCCACGGTGTTGGACGTTGTTTTTCAAATGAAAAAATTTGTGCGCATACGTTCAGACGGAATGTTACACCGCGAGTAAAAGGAAAGGGAAGGGGGGAGGGAGGAAGTGATACGATTCACCAGCAAACCGGCAAGGCGTGATCCACCGACGCCCAATGAGCAACTGAATGTGGCAGTGTGGACCTGACTTGGCGCCGCCGGAGGCGGAGACAACAGCCGCTGTTGACGGCGACGGGCGGGCATAACTGATGGGAAGCAGCGATGCAGCAGGTTGCCAACGGCGGAGCAAATCTCTTGTACTCCCTCTGTAAATTAATATAAGAGCGTTTAGATCACTACTTTAGTATTCTAAATGCTTTTATATTAGTTTACGGAGGGAGTACTACACATTTTCTCATTCGGAAACTTGATTCCAGTGAAGATGATGAAGTGACTTGATCTGCCTAACCATATCAACCCGGCCGATTCTTCCGTTCGTCGGCTGGTTGCCAACGGTGACCAAGCATTGTTTTCGATTCGATCCTTACTGGATCGGGTTCCATTATCATTCGGATAACGGAAGAAACAAAGAAAGCGTCCAGACGCGACAAAAATGATGAGCAAGCATGGATTGATGGATACGCAAGCATACATGCATGATGATTTTCGGACGAGGGCGCTACGTGCATGTAACAAATCAGCAGATGCACCTCTCGGTGTCTGGCCGGTTGGTCGGGTAGGGTACGCGCGTATAACGACCTAGCGGGCGACCGGCCGGCAGTGTGCACGACTCCTAGGCCGTTGCATTTGCAGAACCTGAATGCCATGCCATCGGATCCGATAATTCAGGGACCAGGCTAGACCGTATGTGGAGGGCCAGGGACGATGTACGGACCCGACAGAGGTACGTCGTGTGCAGCAGACCCAGCAGTGCAGGACGCCGGCGCCGGCACAAACAAATCCCAACGCTGCCCGTAGGCTCCCACACAGGCAACACTACATTACACGCCCGGACATAGCACATATGCATAAACATGCACGGTGATATGCATTATTGTTACTGTGCACCGTTCAACTGATTAATCAGCTGGTACAGGGACAAGGCACGCCATGGTGACAATGGTAGGGGCAAGGCACATGACATGCCCGTGCACCCCATCATTGATTGGTTACGCCCAAGCAAGAAGCAACGTTCCGGAAGAAAATTATACGTGACCGGCTGCCGGGCTTTAATGCACACTGCTGCACCCTGCACGGGTTTGTCTAGCTGAGTACCTGACCGACCCCTTGTGTTACTCTACTTCTTTTTCTTAAACAGTTTTGCTAGAACTCATCTAGATGAGATATAATTTGGTCTCATTCACATTTTATAACCATTGGATGTGATGCTATAAGATGCGTGTGTGCTGACGTGAGTTGTATTTGTTCTTGTTTTTAAAGTGAATGAGACCAAATTATATCTCATCTAGATGAGTTCTAGGTACTCCCTTTCTTAAATTAGAGAGTCATGCAAGGTTTACTAGCCCTTTTTATCCTGGCAGCTTGGTGAGTCATGCAAGATGGATCAGTAAATCGGATAGAATGGGAGTAGCTAGGTGGTTATCTATACCTACTCACTCATCGACGACTAGCTAGCTGCAGCCTAGAGGAGCTAGTACCTGCTACGTCTGTAAAAGTGACAATGAATCAATGGCATCCAGTGTTCAGGTCAGTAGTACATGACACCGAAGTATACGACGCCGCATGCAAGAGTACGTACAATGGGTCCAGACGGCAGACGCCACAAGAAAAACCACAAGAAAAGTGCATACTGCACATAGATACGGTTACTAGATGAAGTACTGCACGTACACAAAATATTCCAGTCACTGAGGACAAGTTACCGGATGAAGAAGACCGTATACGCTTATGAAAGCACTCCACCTGGTTTACATTTTCATAACTAGTAGTACATTTGATTTACTGAAGTACTAATAATGTCAAAAAAGTCTTATACTTACTTTGATTTGGAGGGAATACTAGTTGATTAACGCCTACACAATTAACTGACGCCTGGATGCCTTCGAACACACACACGAACGTACATGCATGTGAATTGCATGGAGCCTTTTCCTTTGACCAAAAAATAAAAAATCATACATGCATGGTTGCCAGTGTTGGTTGATCGCTCCACAAGTGCATGATTAGCACTAGCAATCAAGGTGCTGGATGCCGTACGAGACTAGAGACGACTCGTACCAGTGTTATCACTAGCGATAATTATTGTGCAGGCAAAGATCCAGCGAGAGAGACGTACATAAGAAAAAAAAAGTGTCCCCTCCAGCGGTGCTCCCGCGATCGACCGAGAGCAAACCCTAGCCGCCGGGCCTCGGGCCCTTCTCCTCGCTCCATCTCCTCGCAGCCGCTGAGCAAAGCCCGGTTGGTGTCGGTTGTGCCCCCCCCCCCCCAACCATGCAACACTACTCATGCACAGAGATACGCATTATTGTTACTATGCACCGTTCAACTGATCACCGGGTCCAGGGCAATGCACGGCATGGCGCCATGGTCAGGGCAAGGCACATGCCATGCCCGTGCACCCCATGCATGATTGATTATGCCCAAGCAACGTTACAAAAACATTTTGTACGTGACGGCCTGCTGCGCTTTAATACACAATGCCCCCCTCCACAGGGAGAAAAAAGAATTAGAGAATTTTGCACAAAAAACTGATTTTTATATTTTTGCCGAAAAACTTTCAATCTATTCATCAAGTGTCAAGGTAGGACAAAGAATCATGTGACACGTATGGTAAACAACTCAAACTATTAAAAAAAGACAATACAAAGAACATATGCAGTAACAAAGATTACATCAGATCCGAAGACCACCTAGCAACGACTACAAACATTGGACTGAGCTGAAGGCGCACCGCCATCATCGCCCCTCCCATCGGGCCAAGCAAAACATGTTGTACATAATTCGAAAGTTGTCGTGCTAAGACTCCATAAACCATCGATTCATAACTGTAACCGCCGTTGACAAAGAGAAACATAGATCGAAAGGATTCAACCTGATAATTCTTACTTCATCCTATCTACTCCCTCCGTATCATAATATAAGAGCATTTCTGACACTATCACTTGGTTAGTACAAAGTTATACCAACTTTATACTAAACAAATGAAATTAATATGGACCAACTTTGCACAAAACAAACGAAATTAATATGGATCGGAGGGATCAGTCACAAATTATAATTCGGGAGTTAACTTCCTTGAACTTTACCGATCTCAAGATTGTCTTGTAATGATTTTGTGGACATGACTATGGATTATGAGAGTCAGAAATGAATTATCTGGTTACTATTCTCTAATTCGGTGGGATAAGTATAAGTGAACTGAGAGCAATGTGCGTTTCATATTGTATGCATGACTATATAACCGTGTTGATATAAATTAGCGGAACTAATAATTTCTTTGTTCAAGTAGACATGCATGAGCTTGCGAACAACACACACGCGTACATGTATCATGCACGCGATAAATTATTGAACGATGAGTCCAGGGACATTCATGATGATTTTTTACACTACAAATTCATGATTTGCACTAGCAATCAAGGAGCTAGCTGCTGCAGGAGACTAGAGTAGAGACCACTAGCGTTATGGTATGGCACTGGTCTATTATCAGTCACGATAATTAATCAGGCAGCGAGAGAGTACAAGATAGAAAGAGACGTGAAGTACAGATGTCGTTCATTTTGTTGTTTCTTGTATAGAGAGAGAGAGAGGGAGAGAGGAACGTGCATGAGACGTGACATGCATAGGCTGGTCCCAGTTGGCTCGGCGTTGGGCCCATAGACAGGGAGCGCCCGAGCCGTTGCCGTCAGCCCCTCCCTACACCCTATGGCCCCACAGCACGCGCGGCATCGAACGGGATCGATCTGTCTGCCACGAGTGTCCATTGTTTGTTTCTCCAGACTCCAGGACCAGGAGACAAGTTGAGTAGCTATATCCAGCGACGACGCAACGTCGTCATGACCATTGCACACATCGCCGAACTACTATGCATGCACATGATGATTTGTGGTGGGTTCGGTGACATATTCAAGGTACCACCGGCCGGGTGCGGTGGCCGGCCGGTAGTTACTTGTGCATTCTCGCGCAACTAGCTTTGATGCACGTACGCCCCACACTACGGCGCTCTACACTACCGGCAGCACGCAGAAAGGATAGCTATGCTGCATGGGAGGGAGGTCACATTACATCCATTTAACATTACATCCACCAGTGGCGGTGCCAGGATTTTAATCATGTGTAGTCAACTCAATCTTGCGTGGTCAAGATATATGTATTTCTACAAATTTTGTATTATTTTTTGCATGATTTCTGCTTATATATGATACTTTTTCCATAAAGCTGTGTAGTCATTTGACTACACAGCCTATACATGCACGCGGAGAGACACTACACTAACACAGGCACGCGGACGACAGGCAGCACCGTGCTAGCTAGCTCCGCATCACTGGTTGTTGTCATGCATCGACTAAATGAACATACCGCAGGTCCATGCAGCATGGCAGTAGCTCTTGCACATGATCCCCACCGCTGTGCGTTGTACCAGCACATTTGTCATTTGTCATTTCTCATGTCCTTTTTTTTTCTTTCGAAAGAAGGGATCGAAAAGTGGTTTTGATAGGCCTAAGAGCAACTCTAGCAGATCCCGTAAAATCCCGACCAGCAAAACGCGTTTACAGTTCGACGTAAAACTTGTTTGCGGGTCGAGTACCAGCGCGGCCGATCAGAAACCGTAGATGAAACTGCATAATTTGAATAAACATATTCACGGGAGAAATTGCACCATAGTAATTCATCATCACATACTACATATATTGATTCATCACATGATCAAACACCATTAGTTCATACTACATACTACACCAGCTTTGGAGGGCCAAAGGGCTGACATCTCGTGGTTGCTAGTCGGCTCGAGACGGTGGCGACCGCAATCTCATGATTGTTGGCCGGGCCAGAAAGGGCCTGGAATGGAATAATAATTCCACACATCACAATCTTCATAAATCATTCACAAGGAGAAAAAAAATACTAGAACAATCTACGAGTACCGCTGAGACAATCGTTTATGCGTGGGAACATTTTTTTTTGAGATACACGTGGGAACATATTTATTCCTTGTAAAAAAAAGCAAAATGTAAGTATTCATCTCCCTTGTGAGGCCCGTTTATGCGTGGGAACATTTTTTTTGAGATACACGTGGGGACATATTTATTCCTTGTAAAAAAAGCAAAATGTAAGTATTCATCTCCCTTGTGAGGCCTATACAAGGAAGATGAAGCCTTGATGGCGTTCACCTAACTCGACTACCTTTCTACACAACAAACTCATGCAAAATGCCTATTTGAAATGGTTTGAATATTTAATAATTCATAGTATTTGGAAATACCAGATTTATATATAAAATAATTATGCATTGCAAAGGTGAAATTATTTTTACCTGAACATAAATGTTCATTTTTTTGAAGCGGAATGCTGATCTCATAGCTAAAAATGTTCAAGTACTTTACAAATATTTCATCTTCTTGTGACCTGCTGTTCAATCTTTTGCCCTAAAAGGGGGAACTAAATAAATAGAAAAAATAAAATAAAAATGACCCTAAATTGTTCATTTAAAAAGTCTGATGCAAAATTTTCATGAAAAAATATTCAAGTTTTAAGAAAAAAGATAAACCATTGTAGAGTACAACAAGTAATTAAATAAAACCAAACAATAAATATTCAAGAATAATTGAAATAAATAATGTATGGCAGAGTAATGCGCATGTATTACAATGAAACTTTTGTACATATAAAAACTCAGTTTATGTGTTCCAAATAATACCCATCTATTTGGGAGAAAAAAAGGTAAAATTTAAAAACAATCAAAATTTTCAGTATGAAAGAAAGATAACACTATGAGCCAACAATTAAAAATGAAACACAAAAAGCAGAGAAACAAAGATGAATACAGAGAAAGAGGAGACACTAAAAAGATGGGGAAAACAAAGAAAACATGAAAAAGAGAATAAATAAAAATAATATGAGACATGAAGAAAAATAAAGCTAAATGAAAAGATAAACATGAGAAGAAAGAAAAGAATTAGAGGAAACAGAAACAGAAAAGGTTATTGGAAAAAGTGTTTGATGCTTGCTAACTACTACTCCACTCAGTGACCTAAAACGTCTTATATTTATTTACAGAGGTAGTATTTTAATATTTTTTATAACCATTTAAGCGTCGAATCCGTATGACTACGGAGAGTTTGAACAGTTCCTCTTGAGCCATAAGAATTTGAACGAATTGACACGTACCACTTAATTTGATACCGTAGGTTTAGGCCCAAAGTTATACAAGGCCAACACAACGGCCAACAGGAAGATTGTCTCACTAATTAAGGAGTACTCCTTTCAAAGATTCTCCCACCTCCTCAGGTTGCGACAAGTCGCGCCCTGCATGCGTGCCACTTGTTGCAACCAGAGAGTTTTCCCTTTTTTCGTACGTTCGTTCATTCATAATATTTTACCTCTTAAACCATGCGTCCAAATCTCGAACCGTTTTCACCATCGGATTCCTCAAAACTAGATCCCATGTACATAGGTTTTGACGAAAAAAATTCACGGAAAAAACCGAACAAAAAATACAGGACGAAAAAACTGAACCGGGAGCATGTTTTTTCCCCTTTTAGAAAGAGGCACGGTCGTGCCTTCTCGAAAGCACAACCATCCCTCTCGCGGAAGCAAAACCGCGCCTCTCGCGGAAGAAAAAAATAAAAAATGCATTTTTTATGTTTTATGAGAGGCACGGTCGTGTCTCCAAAAGCACAACCGCACCTCTCGCGAAAGCAAAACCGTGCCTCTCGCGGAAGGAAAGAAAAAACAAAAAACATGGTTTTTTTCTTTCCTTGTGGCACGGCCGTGCCTCACGCGGACGCACAACCGTACCTCTCGCAGAAGAAAAAAAAACAGAAAACGTGTTTTTTCTATTTCAGAAAGGCACGACCGTGCCTCTCGCAAAAGCACAACCGTACCTATCACGGAAGCAAAACCGTGCCTCTCGCGGAAGGAAAAAAACAGAAACCCTGTTTTTTTGGTTCCTCCCGCGAAAGCACAACCATGCCTCTCGCGGTAGCAAAACTGTTCCTTCGACGGAAGAAGAAAAAAATAATAAACGCGTTTCTTGTTCGTTTCTGAGAGGCATGGCCGTGCCTCTCGCGAAAGT
Organism: Triticum aestivum; assembly: GCF_018294505.1. Lineage (NCBI taxonomy): Eukaryota > Viridiplantae > Streptophyta > Magnoliopsida > Poales > Poaceae > Triticum > Triticum aestivum. Next base: position 15,024,510 of record NC_057810.1, read on the forward strand.
AAAACTGTGCATCTCGCGAAAGCAAACCCGTGCCTCTCGTGGAAGAAAAAACAAGTATTTTTTGGCAAAAAAGTAGTTTTTAGAAAAAATAATTTGTTTGGTCCTGAAGCTAAGGAAGACCGGTGAAAACCAAAAAGTCAAAACCCCAACAAAATAGTTTAAAAAGCCAAAAACACGTGCGGAAACATAAAAAATTTCGGAGGAAGCACCCAGAGTGCGACACGTGGCTCGGCATATCTGAAGCTCCTCTTGATTTCTTACTCCCCTTCCTTGTAACTGATATGATTATTGTTTAATAAAGGTCGCCGAATTTCAAAAAAGAGAAAACTAATCAGCTGGTTCAGGGCAATGCACGGCATGGCCCCATGCATGATTGATTATGCCCAAGTAACGTTACAAAAACATTTGGTATACGTGACCGCCTGCTGCGCATTAATGCAGCGTGCTCGCTCCACGGCAAAAAGGGAGTGAATTTGAGACTTTCGTAAAAAATATGTCATTTTTTTTGCAGAAAAGATTTCGATTTATTTATCAACTATCAAAGCAGTACAAATAACACCATAAGTAACAAAGGTTACATCAGATCATTGTTTGGTTTGTCACGACCCAAACGGGATCGATCTGTCGGCCACGACCCACGAGTGTCCATTGTTTGGTTTGTCTCTCCTGACTCCAGGACCAGGACACAAGTTGAGGTGGCTATAGCTAGCTAGCGAAGACGCAACGTCACGTCGTCATGGCCATTGAACACGTCGTTGAAGGTTGAACTACATACATACACATGATGATTTGCGGTGGGTTCGGTGACATATTGAAGGTACCACCGGCCGGGTACGATCATGGATGCATGTACCCTCGGTCAACTAGCTTTGATGCACGTACGCCCCATCCTACGGCGCTCTACACTACCGGCAGCACGCAGAGGGGACAGCTATGCTGCATGGCAGGGCGCAAAAGAAACCCTACGCCGGCCGCCGGGCTGCACCCCCATATTTTTTGTATGCGTGGCCTGCATCTGCATGGGATGCCGATCGGCTACCTCTCACCCACCAAGTATGCACAGCGCACCCGCTCCCTCTGCACCACACACTACACTGCCACATGCACGCGGACGAAAATCAGCACCGTGCTAGCTAGTTCCGCTTCATTGGTTGTTGTCATGCATCAACTACATGAATACACTGCATGTCCATGCAGCATGGCAGTAGATCTTGCCCATGATTACGCTCGCTCAACGTGACAAGACACATGACCCTACCGATGTCCGTTCTACTAGTACATTTGTCATTTGTCGTGTCCTTTTTTCCTTTCCAATGCAGGGCGGCGAGGAGGGCCGGGTCCCACGGTGGCGGCACCTGGGGAGGGTAATTAAAACCCTCCATAGGCCGCCGGGGGAGGCGCCGTAGGCCGGCGTGGGGGCAGCACCGAAGGGGGGCGCGGCGCCGTAGCCGCTGTAGGGGGCGGCGTTCTGCGCGGCAAAGAGTGCCTCGTGGCTCGCCGGACGAGGCTCAAGGATGCTCGGGGCGGGAGCCCGAGGGACCGACATCAAGTACGCGTGGACGACGCTCGTCCACGGGTTGGTGCCGTAAGTCCACGGTGGGGTGGTCTGCTGCTGCTGCTGACGAGGGCCCCTCGTGCGCCTGTTGCTGCTGCTTGCAACCGCCCCCGCGGCGGTTGCCGCGGCGTCCGCCACCCTGCTGCGACTGCTGGGGGGCAGCGGGAGGGGCGGGGGGCGCGGGCGGTAGCAGGAAAAATCCCGGGGGCGCGGGAGGCGGCGGCTGGTGCCGCGGAACAGGCGGGGCGTCCGGTGGTGGGGTGGCACGAGTGGTGCCGGCGGCGAGGGCATGGTGCTGCACGCGCTTCTTGACCCCCTTCATTCGGCGCTCCTCCAACCGCAAGTACGCCACAAACTTGGGGAAGGAGGGCTCCGGCATCAAGGTGAGGTTGGAGGCGGCGTTACTGAAGTCCTCGTTGAGGCCAGCGGTGAGCGTGCTGAGGAGGAGGTCATCATCAACCTTGGCGCCAATGTCACGAAGCTCATCCGCCAACGTCTTTAGGCGGCGGCAGTAGTCATCGATGGACTGCTCATCCTGGTGACAGTCAAAAAATTCATGCTGCAAAGAAATGTGGCGCTGAAGCTTGTTGTCGGTGAAGAGGCCGTTGAGCTTGACCCACATGGCGCGGGCGTCGTCACCGTCGCTCACGACCGTGTGAAACGGGTCCTTGGAGATGGTGGTAAAGAACCACCGGATGAGCGTGGCGTCGATCGCGGTCCACTCGGAGTCGTCTACCATGGCGCGGGAGTCGACGGTGCCATCAACATGATCCACAAGGTTGTTCTTGCGGAAGAGCAGCGAAAAGTACGTCTTCCACGTGAAGTACCTAGAGTCGGTGGCGTCGAGGACGACGGGGACGCGTTCGTGGATGTTGATGTCGCGGATTTCAGCCATGCAAAAGCTTCAACCGGCAAAGGAGTAAGCTTCAATCATGCAAAAGCTCTTTGAACCATGGAAAAAGTTTCAACCTGCAAGGAAAAAGCTTCAATCGGCAAGGAAAAAAGCTTCTACCGGGCGCCGGCATGGTCAAGATGGTGTGAGCGGCAACACCGGGAGCTATAGCCGACGACATGGTGGTGCTATGATGCCGGCGGCTAATTGCTGCAACGACGAAAGGTTCGATCGTTCTGTGACGACGATGTTGCTACAGAACGACGACAGGGTACTGCGACGAGGTCTTGCTGGAACCGATGAACACGGGTGTTGCGAGGACGACAATCGAAAGCGAGGATGGCGACCGACCGCGGGGCTTAAAGGTCCGGCCTAGAGCATCGCCGATATCCAACGGTGCTATTTTGGATTGGATGCCGTTTTGTTTAAGGACAAAAAAAGATGCAAAGGGCATGATCTGACGGTGGGTAACAATAGAATCTGACACGTCAGATGTGACCGGCCGAAAAACTACGCCGGCACGCCGGCGCCGGCGCAGAGCAGCGCCCTATCAAAAAGTGTTTTCATTTTGCGGTTAGATCAAAAAGTGGTGGAATAATTAATATTGGTGTCTCCACAGTGGTGTAATAATAGCTGCGAAGACGTACGCACCAAGTTAAGCCCGCTGGACACGTCCTTGAACTTTAACTAACTCGGAATAATGAATATTATTCCCTAACAATAATACCACACCGCTAATTGAGCATTGCTCGCACCAGCATATACACGCGCCTCTCGTTCATCCTGTCGGCCAGGCGTGGTAGCGTGCTCCTATTACTCCAGCTTTGGAGGGCCAAAGGGTTGGAAGCAAGTGGGCTCGAGGCCCATGGTGTACGTCTGTCTAGCGATGGTTAGTTCTGTTCTGGGGTTTCCACGGAGTCCATTTATACTTAGTGGGCCATGGACTCGCTCGCTGCAACCTCGTAATCCCAACTCTTTTATATTTTTATAAAATAAAATAAAATGTGATTCTTGCAAAATCTCTTTCTATGCGATGACATGAACAAGTCGACTTAGCGTCTACTAAAAAGATTCTTAGGGTCTGCTGCTTAGTGGTGCATGCTTTTTTTTGGTAACAAATTGTGCATGAGTCGGTTTGGTTGTTTGAAGTTTTAAAACTTGGCTTTAATCCTCATCGCAAAGGCTGCTCACTGCAACCTCGTATGTAAACTCTTTTCTATTTTTTCCTCACAAAAATTATAATTATCACAAAATCTCTTTCGACGTGATGACATGAGCAAGTATCAAAATACCTTCCATGAACACTTTACATGGCGATATAGCATCTACTAAAAAAATCACGCCTCGGTGCGATGGAAAATCATTCACAACGTGAAAACACTAGCACAATCTACATGTGTTGCTGAGCCATTTGATGTAGGTGCGAGATCAACACGTGCCTACATATTATTTCCTTGTAAAATACAGGCCAACAATAAATGTTCATCTTTCTTGGGCCCTAACTGTTGGGTTGGGCTGAGATTCAAGGGTCCATGATTGCGAGACCCAACCAAGGAAGACGAAGCCTTGACGGCGCTCGTAAGGCCAAGCCAAGGAAGACGAAGGCTTGACAGCGTTCACCTAGCTCGACCCCCAATCTAGACATCACAACCATCGAAATGGAAAACGGTGGCGGAGGCAGTGTGTCCAAGATGCTTGACGATGGGAACCTCTTCATTGACGCCCTTATTAGCATCGACCTCCCCACTACCCTCATCTTAGTCACCCTCAATTGTAGGCGATGACTCCAGCACGCGAATGACTGGGAGTGGAGGTTCCACATGAACCGGAACTAATGAGCGCCGTCCGCCTAACCGTTGGAACCGGCACTAATGGTCACATTAGTGTCGGTTCATTTACAAACTGGGATTAATGAGCTGAACATAAGGTCCTTTTTCTACTAGTGTCTCCCTCCTTCCCAAAATATAAGGCAGGATTGACTTTGCACAATCTTTGATGCATGACTTTGACCACTAATATATATCAAAGTACATGTATTGAACATGTATAAATGGCATTATTATGTTTGTCTTGCAAAATAATTTTAATATATATGTTTGTATACTGATTTTATGAACATACAATACTTGGAAATCATAGTCAAATTTGTGCAACAAAGACCAAAAAAGTCAAACGACGCCTTATATTTTGGGAAGGAGGGGGTATCATAATGCTAAATAAGAGTTTATTGTGGTTAAAACAAAATAGTAACATATTTCAATTAACCTTGAGGGTTTCACTCATTATAGGACTTGACCAAAGTAGAAGAAGATATCTGGCTGATCGATTGTGTCAGGTCTGACAGCTTGCTGCGCCGACCGACGATTAACAGTTCCCTGCTTTTTTGTGTATAAAGTTTAATTATATTAGTCTGCCAATGCTGTGAGATAGAAGTCAAAACCAGGCCACGGAAAGGCTAAATCACTTATGTTTGGATGAGAAGACAAAAGTATGGTGTTTTACAATGCGAGATAGAATCATCAGGGTAGCTACGGGTCGGCTGGCAAATCTGTTAAAATTGATCAGCCAAACGTCTTTCTCTTCTTTGCAACATAATTCTTTTGTGGAATTATTTACAACAAAGGTTATGTTATGTTTTTTTTTTGCAACATAGGTTATGTTGCGGTATATATTTTTTGCAACATGAGTCGTGTTGCAGAATATTTTTTTCCCCTCTCTGGTCCTGGCCGCTGCAGAATCTAGCACCTGGCCACTTTGCAACAAGGGACTAGTTGCAGAACCAATTCCAGAAACAATGGTCCACTTACAGAACATGGACATGGAGGGGTTAGCTCGTGACAGACATAGAGGCGAAGGATGCTCGCACAAGATTGGTCAGTTTAAGGGAATCATTTTCCTAAAATCATACAAGTACAAGGATATCTCTTGTTCTGTATTTGGAATGGACTTAATTAAAGGAGTTGCAATGTTGGAAATAACCGAAACTTGTCCATGTCCATGTTTTTTTTTTCAAGAGCATGGTTATATAGTTTCCTGTATGAGTACGTACATTGTCCAATCTTGAAATGGAATTAATTAAAGGATGTACTACCGTCAAACATGACCCATCCATAATTGAGCAGGTCGTGATCGGCTCCTTATCATTGTCAACGTCAAGCGCAAACGAATAGGACTCCCATCGTTTTCCCATCTCCATCCAGCAGCCGCCATGGAGCGGACGCGTTGGACGGGCCTGGCGCCGGACGTGGCCCGTGACATCGCCGGACGGCTGCACGACGCTGCCGACTTCGTCCGCTTCCATGCCGTGTGCAAGCCATGGCGTGACTCACGGGACGTGCAGTCGCCGCTGTTTCGGACACCGACGAACCAGTTGCTGCCATGGCTCCTCGCGGTTCCCGCCGATGACTCAACCCCAATCTACTTTAGATGCATCTTCTCCAAGTCCAGCTACCGCACAGAGCGGCCACGACCGCCGTTCACGGCCCGAAGGATCTGGGTGTGCAACGCGGACGCCACCGCCGTTCGGTACCTCACGGTCGAACACCTATGCCCTAGCCTTCATGACCCCCTCACGGGAGAAGTCACCCAGATGGCTTGTTTCCCGTATAACTTCCTCGACGAGTGGGACAAGGACAATCGCGAAGGTGTTCTCTATGGCGATGGTACCATCCTACTATATAACATCCTCTATGGCGTTGGCATCTATGGCAACAGAGCCATCTTCAAGGCAGCACTCCTACGTTCCGGTGATACAAAGTGGACGCTCGTCGAAAGAACCCTTGACAAGCCCCGTGAACACGGTGAGTTCTGCGCCGCGTACCATGGCGGGAAGATCCTTGTCATAGTGAGGTCTAGCCTCTGTCGCGTCATCACACCAGAGGTCAATGTCGCCCGCGATGTGCTAGTCCCAATGACGTGCAACGACCATATGTCCTCCTACAACTACATCCTGGAGTCCCGCGGCGAGCTACTATGGGTGTCAGTTTATACCAAAATCCTAGAAGGCATAGGTCTATTTCGTCCGCTCTCAGTGTTTGTGCATGCCCTAGAGGAGGAGGCGTCCACGCCGGGGAAGATGATGTGGGTGAGAAAAGACGATAGTTGTTTGGCTGACCGTGTGCTGTTTTTAGGGTCACCTAGTAGCTTGGCCATAGACGCCTCGCGACTCGGTATCAAAGGCGGGTATGTCTTCTTCAACTACTACACTTGGTTATCCGGAGTCCATAAGCAGTTTTGCATGTACAAGTACGATCTTCTGAACGATAAGACCGAGTTCGTGGAGCGGCTGCCAAAAGGATGGGACGAAGGCAAGTGCTCATGGCTCGTCCCCCAACCCGCTATTGCTCCAATTCAGGTATGCGCTACTAAAACATCTCAAGTTCATCTTTTTGGATAATACTAGAATCTAATTTTATGGCCGCATCAGGTAATACTAGAAAGATATGGGTACTCGTATAGATACGTACTCCCTCCGTCCAAAAATACATGTCGGAGAAATGAATAAAAATGGATGTATCTAGAACTAAAATACCTCTAGATACATTCATTTCTCCGACAAGTATTTCCGGACGGAGGGGTACATCTCATCAGTGGTTAAGATTGACACGCGCGCACTGGAATTCCACAAAAATCCAAACATATCTACGTAATTCCTGAGCGCATGCTTACAGAAGTCACCCTGGTTTCTATACATCATATATGAGTTTAATCTGTGCAATCTACTTCCTCCGTCCCAAAATAAATAATCTCAAATTAACGGAGTGCCAAGAAAGCTAATATTGCTTTTGCTGGATCAGGATATCACCAAGTCGTTGAAGGCTCCAGAACGAAAGCAGCAACAACAAGAGCCAGCTCCACTTACTGATCCAACACGTATTACTCACATATTCAGACATCGCGAGCCTCGTTTCAGGGTGTTAGTGCGTAATTTGCCTCTCACGGTGGATAGCTCTCAACTGGAAGTTTTTTTCAGCAAGCACGGCAAAGTGTCTAGAGCAGAGGTACTCTACCACAAGAAGACATGGTGCTCCCGTGGTTATGGTTTCGTAACCATGTCGACGAGGCATGCTAATCTGAATGATGCTCTAGATGCTTTCAGTGGAATGCTTTTGGATGGCCACACTCTTGAGGTTATCTTTGACGAGGAGGAACGGCCACGGTGTCGACGCCGGCCGCGGCAGCTGCTTCTTCCATCTTAGCAGCTACATGTAGCTTGATCTTCTCTTGGTCGTGGTTAGTGCCAAAAATCTTTGATTGCGATTCCAGGTTGCATATGCTCTCGGGTAAATTTCTAGATTGATTATGTAGAATGACACACAAAACGAAGGTGGAAAATTAAGATGTTCTCTTTTGCATGTGACAGATCAAATGTCAAAATATTAATTTGGAAATCTAATGGGGTTCGTGCCCACAGATGTCTTATGAATGCATGCAGTCTTGTTGCTAACTTGTTGTCGTTCACTTTTCGCAAAAAGAAAAAACTTGCTGTCGTTCGATCAGGAGTTATCAGCCCCTGGCCTGTGCCATACACCCTCTCGCAGCCGTTCGATCAGGTCAATATCTCCTCACAACGGCAGAAGTGACATAGACCATTGTAGAAGCACCGCTGTTGCCTAAACACCACCACCCATGTTTGCAACGCCGCCCAAATTGCAGAAGCAGAACCGTCGCCATCGCAGCATGCCGCCTGTTATTGCATAAGCAATACTCGAGTTGTAGTTTTCGCAGCGCCATTGGGCGTCATCGCAACCTCGCAGTTGTTACAACTGTTGTGCACGCAACATCGCCAGCTCGGCAAAGCCGTCGCCTCACCGTCACAACACAACAGGTCTTCTAGCCGTCCACCCGCAGCAGGGCCGATGTTGCAAAAGTCGCAGTCGTGCACACATCGCCAGTGTTGCCGCCCATCAAGACCGTCACTGTGTCAGCATTGGTGAGTACAAAAGCCTTGTAGCGTTGCTAGTGGGTGCCCCCCTCCGCGGCTTGCAGCAACGACATTGTTTCGGTGGCTAGCATTGCTCCCCTACTCTTATTGGTGATTCAGACCATGGTGAGTATGGAAATAGTAGGTGCCGGCATGACCACGTCAGCTCCACCACCGCGGCCTGCCACTGACGACCAGCGTCCGCCTCTGCTGCTGCCCTATCCGCGCCGGTGCTGAAGCGCCCACGTGGCCCGGTGGCCGTTGACGCGGCAGGATCCTGCATCCCCCCGTGACCATGATCTAACTTTCATGGTTAGCAGGTGTATGCGGGGAGTTGATTGCATGGACCATATACATCCAGGGTAAGAGATTGAAGCGTTGATCAACTCAAAAGAAAGTTCACGAAATACTAGGGAAATACATATGCATCTACTAGTTGGATTGAGATAAAGAATTCAGTGTCCTGTCCGATAAATGAATAATGATTGATGTTTTAGTCGTTGGGACGAATTGACTAATCCATCTACTAGTATTCTCCTTCTCCATCCCGCTGCCATAGCCATGGCACGGAGACGGAGGCGGTGGCAAGGCCTCGCGCCGGATGTGATCCGCGACATTGCCGGACGGCTGCACCACGCTGCGGATTTCGTTCGCTTCCATGCCTTGTGCAACGAATATGGCGATGTCTAACTGTATGCGCGCGCAACGCCAATCGCTGCCGTCGCTGTTTCATTTGGATGCGAGCGAGCGTGGCCCACCTGGCCCCATCCAATCATCCCTCTTCCAATTTTCTTCTGGATATACGGTATGAATACAGTCAAATCATATGTACCATGCCTACGCCCCGTACCTACTCGTACTCGCCCACGACTGCCATCATTTACACCACGACCCAGCTACCCCATCCACGCCGAGCCAATCCAGATTTCAATTTTTGAATCGCGTCCGGAAGACGCTCCTCATCGCCGTGAACCACTCCGGTCGGCCAACGCAGTACCGCGCACCCCCGCCGGCCAACGCAGTACCCACGATGGAGCCAACGGATCTTGAACCGGAGTCACTCACAGATCTGCTGTTCAGGTTGGTTTCCATCTCAAAAGCTTTTCTTTTCATCGCGTTCTCCACCATGGCCTTCAATCTCTCTTGCGTGGGATGCCATGAACAGCTTTTGTTCGGCGCCGCCCGCTGCGGTGTGCGTCCCAGATACGGGATGGACCGAGGATGAAGACGACGGGGAGCATGTCTTATCTCCAATAAGCACCTCCTTCCCCAAGCGAAGACGGAGGAAATCTTCGGCTACTGATTAAAAATCCGAAGTTTCACGGTCCAATCCAATTTTTTCCACCGTCCCAGATATTGATTCCAAGGACACCACTGCCAGCCACAGTTCGCCCTCGCCTGAATCGCCACACACTCCTGCTCCAGGCCGGGAAGGTACTCTCTCTCCATCTCATTAATGTTTGTCCTCGATCATGATTTTGTCTCCACAGAGTATAGATGCATCATAATCAATATTTTTGTGTCGAGGAATCATTCCAGTGGTTTATTCTTTCTAGTCAAATAATAATCAGGTCGGTTACAAATTCTCATTGGTCTTATATTGTACAGTAAGATAAAATATGGATGAGAGGGACAGTTCGACCAGTGCGGGCAGAAGCCCTGCAATTAGTTATGAGTTCGATCCACTCTTGTCGGATTTGGGGAGCCAAACTATATCTCGATAGCAATATAATTGTGCAGATTTCTATCCACATTATAGTTGCGGTGAGAATCATGCAGATGTGTTGAACAATATGAGACACATTTCCAAATCAGAGCCCTATGAGGATTTTTTCACTTTTGTGGATCAAATTGTTGTTATTTCTTGGTACGTGTTGAATTCAAACTGCTTGATGGCCATATATGATTTGCGTATAAAGTGCTCATAAATATATATAGTCCATGCTGGCAAGTAATGCAAGTAATTTTCAGTCTTAGTTGTGTGCAAGGCAAGTAATTCTGGACCCATATTGGAGCAATGTGCACTTCACTTTTCCTATTTTTAAATTTCTTTGCAAGATGTTTAACAATTCTCAATTATGTAGTGTCTGACATGGCAAGATACCAGACTGCTGTGCCACATTACCAGGAAGGAGAAGTGCTTTGGACAAGGCCATGAGAAATTATGCGGATAGGGAGTTAGAGTGCGTCATAAATCCAGAGATCAGCCAAGAGTTCGATTCTTTGGCTGAAGCTTACGACTCCTACGACCTGTACTCTTGGGAAACAGGATTTGGTATTAAGTATGGTCAATGCCAAAGAAACATACAGGGATGCAAGACAGTATTCAGCGAGCTGGGATTAATTCTTGCTGCTTGCTTACAGATTTGTAGTTCAAGATGAATACGGTTTAGTAGCACATAGACCGTACCATCACCTTTGGAATGCCTACAGTTCAGCTGGTTGCCTCTTTTTATTTATTTATATCTTCCTGCAACCGACTTTCACGCATGCAGTATATGCCTTTTTCTGTTGATTGTTAAGTTCTAAAGCTAGCTAAATGGATTTTTGTCCTCAAAAGACTAGCACTGCAATGAGCTTTGTACAGATCAACTAAGGTGCAGCTTATTTTACGTGTATTTGTTTGTGCTGGCCAATAGAATTTCTTTGATATGTTCATTGTGTTTTCTCACTATTTAGTGCTATGGAATTTGGTCAGCATGCTTTATTTAGCTCCTTGATGTAGCCAAAATATGCCTGTGATATTGTCAACACTAGACACTTGGTCGCATATAACACTAGACAATTTGATCAAACGTGCTGGACACTTACGACCTTGAGACCGATGGAATTTATCAAGTTTTTTTTCCAACCGCACACGATTCTTGCCATATCACTTTGATATATTAGTTTTCAGTGTTTCAATTGGACCTTTGTAGGATATTAGTATTAAGCTAGTCCCCCGGATATAGAACTTTGATTCAACATGACCGGTGCTTCAGTGCTCAATCACAAAGGACTTTGATGCTACTCGCGTTTCATTTGGACCTTTGTAGGATATTAGTACGAAGATGGTCCCCCGGATATAGAACTTTGATTCAACGTGCCCAGTGCTTAAGAGCGCAATCACGAAGGACTTTACATGCTACTCGTGTTTCAGTTGGACCTTTGTAGGACGGCAATATGAAGCTAAACCCCTGGATAAACATCTTTGATTCGCCATGCCCGGTACTTAAGCGCTTGATCATGAAGGATTTTGATTCAACATGAACGGTGCTTAAGTGCTCGATCCTGAAGGACTTTGATTCAACATGATCGGTGCTTAAGTGCTCGATCACGATGGACTTTAGATGTTAATCATGTTTCAATTGGACCTTTGCAGGACATTAGTATGAAGATAACCCCCTGGATAAAGAACTTTGATTCGACATGCTCGGTTCTTAAGCGCTCGATCATGAAGGACTTTGATTCAACATGACCGGTGCTTAAGTTCTCGATCGCGAAGGACTTTGATTCAACATGATCGGTGCTTAAGTGCTCGATCATGAAGGACTTTAGATTCTATATGTGTTTCAATTGGACCATTTTAGCACTTTGAACCAATGTGTCTGGTACATAAGCCCACGAACCAGAAGGACTTAACAAGTTCACTCCAGCTACAAATGATTCTTGCTATATCACTTTGATATATTAGTTTTCGGTGTTTCAATTGACTTTTGTAGGATATTAGTACGAAGCTAGTCCCCCGGATATAGAACTTTGATTCAACATGGTCGGTGCTTAAGTTCTCAATCACGAAGGATTTAGATGCTACTCGTGTTTCAACTGGACCTTTGTAGGACATTATTACGAAGCTAGATGCCCGGATAAAGAACTTTGATTCAATATGCCTGGTGCTTAAGCGCTCGATTTCGTTCCATGTAGATTTCGTTCTCGACTAGACACACGATATTATTTGAGATGGCAACCGCACCCGTAATATGGACTTTCACATAATATGGCCGGTCTTTTATGGCATATGTAGAAGAACTTTACTGGCACACACCCGATTTTGGATCTTTACAATTTGACATTCACATGCCATGATCAGTCTTTCATGGACTAGGTAGAAGGACTTATATGAGTTGGCAATCTCACCCCTTATATGAACTTTCACATAATATGACATGTCTTTTATGACATATGCAGAAGAACTTTAGTGGCTAATCTTTACAAATTGATATTCGCATAGAATGGCCGGTCTTCTATGGCCTTGGTAAAAGGAGTATAGCGATACATATATCAGATCGGGACTCTCCTCGTCCCATGTCGAATTCGTTCTCGACTAGACACAAGATATTATTTGAGTTCGCAACCGCACCCCTAATATAGATTTTCACATACTATGACCGGTCTTTTATGGCATATATATAAGAATTTAGTGGCACACACCCGTTTTCTGATCTTTACAAATTGACATTCACATACCATGATCGGTCTTTCATGGCCTAGGTAGAAGGACTTTAACAATACACAAAGGATATCGGGACTCTCCTCGTCCCATGTCGGTTTCGTTCTCGACTTGACACAAGATATTATTTGAGCTGGCAACCGCACCCGTAATATGGACTTTCACATAATATGGCCGGTCTTTTATGGCATATGTAGAAGAACTTTAGTGGCACACACCCGATTTTGGATCTTTACAAATTGACATTCACATGCCATGATCGGTCTTTCATGGCCCATGTAAAGGGACTTATATGAGTTTCACACAATAGGACATGTCTTTTATGACATATGTAGAAGAACTTTAGTGGCTAATCTTTACAAATTGATATTCGCATACAATGGCCGGTCTTCTATGGCCTTGGTAAAAGGAGTATAGCGATACATATATCAGATCGGGACTCTCCTTGTCCCATGTCGAATTCATTCTCGATTAGACACAAGATATTATTTGAGTTCGCAACCGCACCCCCAATATAGATTTTCACATACTATGACTGGTATTTTATGGCATATATATAAGAATTTAGTGGCACACACCCGATTTCGGATCTTTACAAATTGACATTCACATACCATGATCGGTCTTTCATGGCCTAGGTAGAAGGACTTTAACAATACACAAAGGATATTGGTGTTTCATTGCAACCTATGTCTGACCAACTGCACCTAACCAGGCATCAATTTTACGAGTGATCTAAGATGAAGGACTTGAGTTTAGGTAAATGACTAGCCAGCTACACATAATTTGACCTTTGTACTTTAGCACTTTAGCAAGCATCTAACTAACCGCAATTCCTCCAATCGTCTTCTTCGGCAATTCGTTCAATCTCTTGTGTCGTGCCCATATTCAGCTAGAGGAGGAGGACGACGACGAGTGCCTTCCTCCAAATTTCCAGAGCTATCCTCCTTCCTCATATATCATCATATACACAAAGACGTGCACATCTCTTGTTGTTGAGCAAATCTTACAGTATCCTTTGGCAATACATTTTGGTATATAGTATTTTTTTTGTGGGGAGGTATATACTACTGATTCATTCATTCCACTACACATTCATATTCACATAACACTGCGTACACATCTAGAACATTGGACCATGTGATGCTTCTCTTCTGTTCGGAGTCAAGTCATCAACCACACACCACCTCGCGGATCCGCATCTCCATTTAGGTGGAAAGGTGGTGTACTCAGCTCTGTCATCAAACTCGTTAGATATCATACTTGCATTTTACCTCGGTTTCGTCGTCCACAATATCCTCGTCATACTAAATGTTGATGTATTAATCGAGGCAAGTAGTGCGATAGAAGTATAGCTGCCTATTTTTAGTATTAAGTTTAGCGTTACCAATTTTTAATTAGTATTTTTTCTAGAGAGATTTTTGTACATTTAGTTGAATGGTATGGTTTTTTTTTGAAAATTTACTTGAACGTTACATTGTATAAACAGTTTAAGAAAATTACACATACTATTTTGCATGTCCACCGCACTTGCCAAAGGTCCTAATTAATTTAACCAGTATAGTTCATCTGCCAAGTATTTGCTACGCAGTTATCGGCAAGGCCGTTTTTGTGAGTGACTAAAATAATGCAGTGGACACAATGGGCGATCGGGTAGTGGTAAAGCTGGACCAAGTTTCTTTTTGTGGTACGACTCAGTTCTTTGTTGTGTGCAATCCGTGAGGTGTTATAGCCTAACCTTTGTTCGAACGCTGATATTAATTGATGAAAATGTTAAGGCCCACATGTGTGGACGCTTGCACATCGCCCACACGCCTTCATCATCACTCATTTTGTTATGTATGAATAGATGATATCAGCAGATTTTTTTGGTTTTCGGCTTAAAAATGTTGTATCTCTTAAATAAAAAAGCAAACTAAAAATCCGTTTTCACCATTAAATCCGTCTCGACGAGATCTTCAAAACTAGACCCCATATTGATATGTTTCGACGATTTTTTTTTGCCAGAAGTTGCCATGATGTTTACACTGCAGTTGCCATAGGGCTTAAACTAAAGTTGCCATGTGGCAATTTTAGTTTGTAGATCATGGCAATTTTACTATTTTGATGATGGCAACTCCAGTACTTTGACCATGAAAATTATTTTTCGTATGAACCATGGCAATTTTACGTGCATGTATCATGGCAATTTTAGTTTATGGTTCATGGCAAGTCTAGTTTCTTAATTCCCCGTTTTATAAATGTCAAAATTTACTTTTAAATGTAGAAGAAAATAGCT